>NW_028317950.1:26242500-26455000 GCF_062004578.1 Staurois parvus
TGATACATGACCGCCACCTGGCGGGCAGGTGAGAAATAGCTTATGTACACACATTTCTCAACTAGCCAATCAGGAAGCCTGGTGGGAAGGTATCTTAGAACAATGGACTAGTGGATATAAAAGCCCATGTGCTTTAAGAAAAAATAAAAGAACCCTCATAAAGACCTCATGGAAAGACCTGACATCTGAAGAAGATCTCTGCTGAAATAACTACTCTTCCATCTTTTCAAACTTCCTAAAACTTTAAACCTCTAAACTTATAACTTCCTACATTCTCCCCTATTGAATCTATCACTTGCCTATATATCAGTCTAAAGGCGTTCCACTGCCAGCTAAATCCACGGGAGAGTTGCCTAGTCTGACGTCCGGGTGTGGTGAGATGTTTATTTGATTTTGTATTAATTACTTTCTCTGTTGTGTAGAATCATAAAATTACCTTAGTGTATTACAACAATATTGGGTAGTTAGATATCTGTAGTCAGATACTGTGTTACTGTTAAAAAAAAATTGTTTATTGCCATATTATAAATTTTTCCATATTTCATAATTTATTGAATATTAATAACCAGAGTATCACATATCAAGGGCTTACTTCTTGCAATCCTATGGCCACGGCGTGCGAGAATATAACCTTTGAGATATTCGAAATTATTAATTATTAATAAATTTAATAAATAATCATATCATTAAAAAATTGTAATTGATGTAATTAGTTAGAAACTTGATTAGTGTGTCTTACATTGGTAGGTTATATCTTTGATTGTGTGTACCAATATTCATTTATCACCAGTCTTTTGCGTTTTGTGTTAATATATATATAATTTTTGTACATAAATAAATTTTTATATTTATCTATTATAAGGCAAATTTTGTGTGTATGGTACGAAATCATATTGGCTAAAAGAATTCAAGGTATGATAATAAGTGGTGATCAAATTATCAAAGTGTCCAAGTTATTGGTTTACTAAATATTTGCCGTATTTTAACGGCTGGAGGCACTGTAATATTTCATCTAAGGGAAAGGGACACGCCCTTTATAAATAATATATATCCTTACATAAACCACCACAACAATATGCCAGTAAATGTTTATTTTTATGTATGTATGCATTTATATATTTCATTTGTCAATTTTGTATAGTATTTTTAATGTTAAACATTGTATTTATTGTCCATAAAGCTTTATTTGGTTGCTACTTCCAGGGACTATACTTACTGCTTAGTAGTGCAGAACAATGATTGTGTTTTAGGAAGAAAAATGTTGCAGGAGGGTGTGGCTGTCAGCATATTTCACTGCAGTGTATGGGATGGGGAGCATCAGAGACACAAATCTAGGAGGATTTGGCTCAGTTGGGGAAGGTAAAGTGTGGTGTGTTTTTTTTTTTTTTTTTTTTTTTGCTTTCTACCTGGATTGGGTTCTTGTATCGAAACATTTAGTTGTACTTTAAAGCTAAAGTTTAATCTGCTTATATTTTGTCTTCTCTGGTCCCTCCTTGTCCCCTTCAACAAGATGCTAATGTGTCAGGGCTCGCCGTGGCGCATAGGTCTGCACAGATTGCCAAAATGCACTAACACGCGGGCGCTAGGACCTGGGCGCCCGCGGCGGCAGTTGCAGCCGCGTATGTGCACACGGGCGCGCGCGTCGCCAATGACAGGGCAGGGCGCTCTATTTAAAGCCGGCTCTTGCAATGCTCAAGTGCCGTCCGTATGGTCTTATTCCTGTGTTCCTGTTCCTAGTCCTGAGATTGCCTTTGTTGCCGAACCTGCCTGACCTGGATAATCGTGACCCTCTCCTGCCCTGATCCCTGGTTTGTCTGACCATTCTTCTGCCTTCTCCTGTTTACCTGATCTCCTGTTGCTGAACCTGGCCTGTGAACCGTTTTATCCTTTTGCCTGCCGATCTGTACCGCCTGCCTCCGCTGTTACCGACCTGGCCTGTCTGACTACGCTACACACTACCTCTTCACATCTGGCTCTCACCTGCTACCTACCACTGGCATAACCACCTCTACCACAGCTGGTTGTACTCGGGAGTCGCGACCTGGTCTCAGGCTGCTTCAAGTCCATCCCCACCATCAGGGGCCCTGGTGAAACAGCAGACTGAGGCTTAGACTCCGTGCCCTGAGGAATTCCGGCCTGCGGGTCGCTAGAGGCTACTACCAGTCGGTCCGTGACATAATGACATTGATCACTGGGTATCTGTGTTTTTCTATGCAATGCAGGTAGGTCATGCCTGGTGGGAGGGGCCAGCAGGGTGCTGTACATAACTATCTCAAAACATCACATACCCTGACTCAGATTTGCACATATAAAAACGCCTTGATGGGTGGATATCTTGTGGGAGTTTCTGGACGGTGCATTTACACACAGACCATACTAGGTAATGCCAACATGTTGTTGTGGGCTTTTGGAATCATGTCAAAAATATGACTTTTATCAAGACATAATGTTATATAGCCAACAGCTCAGCAGAACCGGATGTTAAGAGTTAATTTTGTCTTGGTTAAACCTTCAAGAATTCTAGTTAAAGAACTGAAGAGAACAGGGAATTAAGACTTTTCCAAGACAATGGGATTGTTTAAACTGTCAACAAGGGCTATTTGTATATGGAAGTGAGAAGAATGCATCTACAGAAAGTCAAACACATAGGACTCTGACTTGTAAACATTTCAACAATAATGAGACGGGAACTCAACTGTTTGAAAGCTTAACCAAAACCTGTAGAGTGTGATGAACCAACAAACCTCTGAAACTATTACTATCTACTATTGTTCACCAAGGGTGAAAGCATTAACAATTGTTTACCATGAGTCCGATACAAGGGCTAGGCAAACAGAGATTTTTCCCTATACAGAGGAAATGTTGATGCTGAAACCAAGGGGTGAAATTCAGGACATTTAAGTTTAAAAGTTCACTGTATATCATTACAAAAATGTACTACAAAAACAGATTATAAATAAGATGTCATAGACTTTAAACACCACTAAATACTCAGCAATGGGAACTATATATCACTAACTTGAGTATTGAGATGATGGGAAGTAAGATGTATTATAAACTAGCATTAGTTACATGTATTATCAGGAAACAAACAGGATGATACTTCAAGGAGGAATAACCGAATATACACCTATATTCCATGGTCCCTATTTAGAATATCATAGGTATGATCACTGCTATATCTGGATAGAGCCGTATATTTTATTCCTGAAATTACCTGAAGATTCCACCCAAGGTATGAGTCATCTCAAATACTCACATTGTTCTGTGATACATGACCGCCACCTGGCGGGCAGGTGAGAAATAGCTTATGTACACACATTTCTCAACTAGCCAATCAGGAAGCCTGGTGGGAAGGTATCTTAGAACAATGGACTAGTGGATATAAAAAGCCCATGTGCTGTAACATAAAAAAAAACCTCATGAAAAAGAAGAACCCTCATAAGACCTCATGGAAAGACCTGACATCTGAAGAAGATCTCTGCTGAAATAACTACTCTTCCATCTTTTCAAACTTCCTAAAACTTTAAACCTCTAAACTTATAACTTCCTACATTCTCCCCTATTGAATCTCTCACTTGCCTATATATCAGTCTAAAGGCGTTCCACTGCCAGCTAAATCCACGGGAGAGTTGCCTAGTCTGACGTCCGGGTGTGGTGAGATGTTTATTTGATTTTGTATTAATTACTTTCTCTGTTGTGTAGAATCATAAAAATTACCGTAGTGTATTACAACAATATTGGATAGTTAGATATATGTAGTCAGATACTGTGTTACTGTTAAAAAAAAAATTGTTCATTGCCATATTATAAATTTTTCCATATTTCATAATTTATTGAATATTAATAACCAGAGTATCACATATCAAGGGCTTACTTCTTGCAAGCCTATGGCCACGGCGTGTAAGAATATAACCTTTGAGATATTCGAAATTATTAATTATTAATAAATTTAATAAATATCATATCATTTAAATTTGTGATTGATGTAATTAGTTAGAGACATTATTAGTGTGTCTTACATTGGTAGGATATATTTTTGATTGTGTGTACCAATATTCATTTATCACCAGTCTTTTGTGTTTTGTGTTAATATATATATAATTTTTGTACATAAATAAATTTTTATATTTATCTATTATAAGGCAAATTTTGTGTGTATGGTACGAAATCATATTGGCTAAAAGAATTCAAGGTATAATAATAAGTGGTGATCAAATTATCAAGGTGTCCAAATTATTGGTTTACTAAATATTTGCCATATTTTAACGGCTGGAGGCACTGTAATATTTCATCTAAGGGAAAGGGACACGCCCTTTATAAATAATATATCCTTACATAAACCACCACGACATAAATTTGGAGGCACTGCTGAGATTTCATCTAAGGGAAAGGGACACGCCCTTTATAAATAATATATATCCTTACATAAACCACCACAACATAAATTTGGAGGCACTGCTGAGAGCCATAGAAATCGTACCATAACACAAAACGCACTGGTGATTGTATATTTGTACACGTTATCAAACATATATTTTGTATCAAAATGGCATCCAGTAATCACGGATCCACCTCTTCCAAGCATAACGAGGAAAATATGGCGGCTCAAGGCATTGAGCAGGAAGTTATGAAGCCAGCTCGGAAAGCTGCCGGTGCTTGGCAGAAGTATGTTGAAAATGAAGTAATAAATTATCTCCGCAAGAGATTGAATTTGGGGGATAGTAATAATGAATTTGTGGATGAAGAGAAAGAGCAGGCCATGAGCACCTTTGAGGACCTGTTTAACCAAAAGGGCCAGGTTGTTGGGTTTTTAATGGCATTTGCTGGAACAGAAAGTGATAGAGGCCGTGACAGACTTCTCCTAGAAGCTTGGCCCATGTTATGGTTCATGACCGCTGGAGCTGCCCAGCGGACCATGACTATAAGGGAAGAGTTGTCAGAGGCCCGCCTCTTGTTAGAAAGCAAAAATCAGGACATTGAGTCTTTGAAAGGGAAGCTTGGTCATGCCGGTATTCGTTTAGACGAATCCGAGAAACATTATGATAGATTGGTCGGAGACTTTCGAAGTGCTCAGGACCTGTATGAAAGAAACTTTCAGGAGTTAAAACAACTTCAAGAGAAGTATCAGGACTTAAAAGATGAGGTGGAATACTTCAGATCAGAGAGGTTATCTCCTGTCAAAATTAAAGTTCACCCAGGGGATAAGCATGACCAGTCAGAACTTACCTTGATAAAATCTGAGCAGAAAACTCTGGAGGAGCAGATTATAAGGTTGACGGCCCAAATAAATTCTGGGGTCCGAAACCGGACCAACCCAGGCAAGCAGGAGGCTGATGAGCGGAGATACCCGCATCACAGCGAAGTATCTGATAGTGAGGCAGGGTCAGAATATAGGTCACCTCCTAAGCTATCAAGATACACTCCAGAGCGCTCTGAAGAAAAATATGAGGTTTCATATAGGCAGGAAGGGAAATCCCAGGGGTCATTCAGGAGATATGACACCCCAAAGGTCATTAAGTTCCTGAAGGACACTGTTCCTATGTTTTCTAAGAAAGGGTCCCTTGAAATCACCGAACACATGAAAACATATGAACAGACGTTAGAGATTCTGGGCATTAGAGATGACCACACCAAAATAGAATTGCTGCCATGGGTGTTTGAGGAGAAATACCGGCAATTCTTTGAGACCTTGAGGGCCTATTCCAATCAGTCCTGGAGAGAGGTTAAACATAAGTGCCACATGGAATTTGGGCCTTATAAAACTGTAACCTCTGCCAAGGCTGCGGCCTACAATTTAAAGTGTGGTCCTCACCAAAGCCCTGCAGAATTTCTGGCTGTCCTCAGAAATGCCTATTTCCTGGCTGAAAAGGATCCCAATCCTAACCAGCCAGAATTCAAGACACTATTCTATGAAGCATTACCTGCTTACATAAAATTGGGACTTGCAAAGGATTACAGAAAGGGATGCTCTCTTGATTGGTTGGTGAGAGAGAGTGACTATTTATTCTCGATCCAACAGTCCAGTGAGGGCGGGATAAAAAGAGAACCTAAAAATAGCCCCAAGATAGTAGCAGCCACTACCGTTTCCCCTCCAAATCCAAATGTGCAGGCAGAGAAGAAATCATATGCGGAAGTAGTCCGTGGGGGTAAAACCAATGGTTCCCCTAGATTTGCACCTCAAACCCAGCAAGTGAAGGAGGTCCATAACTTTGCACCCCAAAACCAGTGGGTGAGAAAGGATAGGCAAAAGCCAGGGAACTACGGTAGTGGAAGTGAGAAGAATAAAAAGTATGGTAAGGGCCAGTACAGTGATGAAAATCAAAGGAGGCAATGGTATCCTCAGAGGTTCTATTATCCTCGCCAAAACCAACATGGGAATTTTTATGGGAACCCCAATTTCAACAGGAACCATAATTACAATAAGAATCCCAATTTTAATAAAAACTCCGACTTCCAAAGATTTCCTCCACGCCAAGAACACCCTCAGGCTCAAAGGGGGGATACAGTACCCCAGGCTCCCTTTAATAACAGGGAGACCCCAAAACCTCAGAGAGAACAATGGCGTCGGGACCAGAGCAGTAGTTCTGACTCTGAGTCTCATTACCAGTCTCGTCCAAAATACAAGCGCAAGTATAGGAAAAGGGAGAATCAACAGAATGACTCCTCTGAGCGTATTGGACAAATAGAGGCACAGGTCAGCAAAATGGCTGAACAGATGGACAGGCTTGTCACTCAATTTCCATCCAATCCTTTTTTAGGAGCAGCTCCTGTGACCAACCAAGGGTCACAGAATTAACAGGCAACCAAGCCTTAAACCAACAGGGGAGGACACTGAGTCAAATGACAGGAGATGTGTGCCCCGTCCCTGACACGCCTACTAATGGAGAAGCTAGTTCTCAGGCAAAGGGGGACCAGTTGTTGGTTATTAATGATTCTCCTGTTTTTCAGTGTCCATCTATTGCCCCTAATATAGTCGCGGCATCGGAAATCGTTGGGATTGACAAGCCAGACGGAGCACCAACTTCTAGTTGTGCTTCTGTCTTGAGACAGTCCAAGAATCCCACCAGGGAGGATAAGGGTAATGTGTCCACCACATGCGGTGAGATAAGAGCCAGTCATATGTTATTGAAGGGCCCACAGATCTTCAACCACACTAATTTCATGTGTGAGCTGACTGAATCTGATGGGAGATATTATGCCACGGTGCAGGTGCAGGATGCCAGTGATCTTTCGATTGTCGGCTTAATAGACACTGGATCCCAAGCAACCATCATGTCACAGGAACATTTTGACAAAGTGGCGAATGTCATGCCCACCAAGCCGAGACTTAAAAGCTTTGACAGCTCATTGATTGGTGTAGGTGGAGACCCGTTACAAGTCATGGGTACCGCCTGGCTTAAACTGAAACTGGGTAATAAGGAACTGAGACACCCCATCATCATTGCCAGCATCTCCCGGCACCACATGATAATTGGGATGGACTTCCTAAAAAGGCTGAACACCATAGTTGACTGTGTGAACCAAGTCCTGTGGTCACAGGTAAATACCCCAATTAAATATGGGAAACTTAAAACTCCCCATTCCCGACAACACTGCCACCTGGTGGAAGAAAGGCCTGGATCATTAGAAATCCATTTCAGGAACAGCCAACTTCCTGATGTAACGGTTATCAAACCTGATGACTGTAACCCTATCAGAAGAGATGAGGAACACATTTTTAGAATTCCCCAAGATAAAATCAAAGATATTTCCCTCCAAGATGACATCCTTACGATATCTTTTCATCAGGAGGATAAACCAAGAAAAGGGGGAGATCACACCCAATTCTTGACAGGTATTGAAAGGGTTAACAGCGACTTGTTTATCCCCATCCGGATAAATGGTCTTAATAGGTCAAAATATGCCAAACTAGATTTGAGACAGGAACACAGCTTTGTAAGCCATGGGCTGATAAAACACCTGACCGAAATGGAAATGATCCGTTTCTCCACACCTCAGCGTCATTGGATTTCAGACTCCCTTGATGACTCTGATGATCACAATTCAATGGCTAGGTGTCTCTTAAACGTCACTGTAGGAAACAAAACAGCCACCCATGTGTTCCTAGTCTTGGATAATCCCCAAACTAAAATTTATTTTGGCAACGATATATTACATCGCTTTGCAATGCAAGTCGACCTAATTAATGACTGTTTATGGAGTCGACTAAAGGGGGACCCCGAAAAATACCAAAATCTGGACTTAGCTTTAAAATCCCAGCAACAGATGCCTTATGCTGTTGAAGTCCAGGTAGCCCAAAAGATTACAATTCCTAAGGGCATAAATAATTTCATACTCCCCATCCAAGTTAAAAAGGGACATAGACTGAAGGGGTCAGATGCATTAGTATGCCTCTCCCATAAAATGCAGGGGGAGGGACTGAACATTACACACACGCCCCTAGTCAACACACATCAATCCCCGATGTACATTTACGTACATAATCTGTCCAATCAGGACATCGTCTTACCCAAAGAGACCCTTATTGGTCTAGCGGTAGAGACTGAATATTATACCTTTGGGGTTACTAACCAGGTGATTGGACTCATCCCCGATGAATATTTGTCGGGGGAACAATTAATTGAACAAACATTCCATTCATTACCAGAGGGTATTTTCACCATAGAGTCCATTTATCCATTCGATTCTAAAGATGGCACCTGTCGAATCGAAGAGACATCAATTGTCTTTGATCACCCAATCAAAGAACAAGAGTACCCCAAAGAACCTGGATGGCAGGAGAACACACACACACATCACATACCCAATGACCTCACCACGAAACTTGAAGAGGCATATGAGATAGGTCAGCCGGAAAGCTTTCCTGGATTCAAGGAGTTAGTGGAAGAGATGGTGGCCCTCGCCGACGCGTGTGCCAGTGATCTCGACCGACAATTGCTCCGAGAGCTTCTCCTTGAATTCCAAGAGATCTTTGCCAAGGATTCTTACGATTGTGGGACTACTGACCTACACATCGCTAGGATCCAAACAGATCCAGATGCCCCACCAGTATTCGTAAGACAGTATAGGTTACCATTAGCTTCCTATGAATCTCTAGCTGAGATTATCAGGAAGTTACATGAAAGGGGTATAATTAGGCCCATCCACAGCTCCTACAACCACCCGATCCTGGGTATCTTAAAACCCAATGGACAATGGCGTTTGTGCGCTGATCTCCGTCAGCTAAACAAACGTGTGTACATGTCAGGATGGCCTGTCCCATACATAGACCAGTGTCTCGCCCAGCTCCAAGGATCCCAAGTTTTCACAGCCTTGGATTGTGCACAGGGGTATTGGACCATAAAGGTGAGTGAGGAAGACCAATACAAACTGGCCTTCAGTTTTGGGAATCGACAATATTGTTGGGTACGAATGCCTTTCGGATTCATAAATTCCGGACATGAATTTGCTGTGTTCATGCACAAGGCAATGCCAGACGCCTTCGAAAGGGGGACGTTGGCATATGTGGACGATATCCTGATCAAAAGTACGGATATGGCCAAACACATTACAGAACTTCGGCATGTCCTGGGCCAATTAAAAGCAGCAGGAGTAAAACTGTCCTTACAAAAAGCCCAGTGGTGTCGCACGAAGGTAAACTTCCTAGGCCATGAAGTTACTGCTGAAGGTTTGAACCCACAAAAGAAGAAAGTTGAGGCGGTTCTGAACTGTAAAGTCCCTACTAACCTTAAAGAATTGAGATCATTCCTAGGTATGGTAAACTACTCGCGTAAGTTTATTGACAATTACGCTGAGATAAGCAAGCCACTGCTTCACCTACTGAAGAAGGATGTCGAATGGTCGTGGGGTAAGAAACAGGAGGACGCCATGAAGGAATTAAAGGAACGTCTCACACAAGCGCCGTGTCTCGGATATCCCGAAGGGGGTAAAAATTTCTATCTAGAGACAGGGTTTACGCAGGTAAGTATGAGTTCTGTTCTTTACCAGAAACGTGATGATGTCAGTAAGGTGATTGCCTATGCCAGTAAAACTTTGTCCCCGGTTGAAGTAAAGTTCAGTGACTGTGAAAAAGCTCTATTGTCCACCGTGTGGGCATTACAGAATTTCCGCAGTTACATTCAGGGAGAGAGAATCATTGTTGAAACGGCACACCAGCCTTTACAGTATTTAAAGAGTGAACGTATCAAGGGAGGAAATGTGTCTAATAGCCGCATCACTGCTTGGACTTTGTCTTTGCAAGGGTGGCCTCTTGAAATTCGGTACAAACAGAACAAGGAAAGTCCAGTAGCCCAGGGCCTAGCCGAGCTCCATGATTGTTCCGCAACTACGCCTGTTATGGAGGCCCCGGACACTGACTTTCTGGAAGAACAACTGTTCTCTCCCTACAAGGTTTACGATGAAGAATACTGTAAACAGCTGCCGTGTGTATATGTGGATGGTTGTGCTTTTCATCACAAGGATGGGGAACAGCTCCAACTAGTGGCAGGTATTGGAATCGTTTGGACCCAAGGTGTCACCCCAATTTCTGTGGGATACAAACTTGGACCAAAAAGCAGTCAGGTTGCTGAACTTACTGCAATTCTTAGAGCAGTTGAGATGGCTATAGAGTTCAACATCAGAGAGTGTGCCATCATAACCGATTCCAATTATGTCAGGAATAGTTTTGTGGAGTATTTTCCTAGGTGGAAGCGAAACAACATGAACAAGAGTAATCACAAACCCGTGAAACATGGTAAGCTCTTTTGTCACATCGATGAACTGGTAAGGTCCAATGATCTCACCCTGCACTTCAAGAAGACCAAAGGCCACTCCAAGGTTCTAGGTGCCGAGAAAGAAGGGAACGATCTGGCCGATTCTCTAGCCAAGGAAGGGGCAATCACCGGTGAACTGATAGACATTGACCAATTTTTAGGTACCGTACAGATTGAAGCTGTCACCAGGCAACAGGCCAGAACAGCTGGTGATCCGAATGCATTACAGTGGAGTCACGATTCTCCTAGTGAGGATTTAATTACTGCCCAAAAAGAAGACCCAATAATTGGCTTGTTTTATAGTCATATAGAAGATCCCAACCAAAATCCCATAAATAAGGAAGTATATAGTGGGAAGGAGGATTTACGTATCTTAATGAAATCCAAATCCCAATTCTCTTTATACCAGGGATTGTTGATACGAACCTCAAAGGGTGGCGTACAACAATGGGTCGTCCCACTTAAATTTAGAGGTTTGATGCTACAGCATGCCCATGATGCTCCCACTTCCGGTCATCGTGGAGAGAAGATCACGTATGAGATCCTGCGGGATTATGCCTACTGGCCTCATATGTTACGTGATGTGAAGGAATACTGCCAAGGTTGCCTAATATGTCCCCAATTTCAACCTACCAAGCCAACTCACAGAGCACCTCTCCAGAAGAGGGGGATATGTATGCCTTGGTCAGACCTTCAGATGGATTTTATTGGGCCAGTAACAAAATCTTCACGAGGAAATCGGTATATGTTAACAGTTACATGTTTATTCACCAAGTATGTCGAATGTATACCAGCACCAAATAATAGCTCCGAGACATGTGCTGCATTGCTAATAAATCATGTATTTTCTCGTTTTGGTTTACCTCAGAGGATAGAGTCTGATAGAGGATCGCACTTCACTAGCGAAGTGATGGCCAAATTGTGGAAAATTTTGGGGGTTAAAAGGAAATTGCATATCGCCTATCGGCCAGCCTCTAGTGGTGGTGTAGAACGATACAATCAGACCATCGTTAATGTCCTTAAGAAATTTGTTAAGGAAACAGGCAAAGATTGGGATGTCAAGCTCCCGCTGGTCCTGATGGCGTTGAGGGCTACTCCGAATACAGTTACAAAAATGTCATCTTTTGAACTGATGACAGGTAGACGGATGGTACTGCCCCAGCACTTATTGTATCGCACTACAGATCAAAATTTGATCAATGCTACCACCACACACCAGTACATAGAGGATTTACGTAAACATCTGCAATATGCTTTTGCCTTTGCCCAGCGAAATTTGGAAAGAGCTGCAACTAGTGCTAAGACATACTATGATCTCAAAACCTCCAAGAAGGAATATGAGATTGGTGACAAGGTCTATCTATACAACTTTGCAAGAGACCAGATCAAGGAACGGAAATTCCTTCCATCTTGGAAAGGTCCGTTCTCTATCATTGACAAAATCTCTCCGGTCGCATATAAATTGCAGGTGACACGGTATGGTGAAATCAGTGATAGATGGGTGCACATCAATCAATTACGTGCTTGCCATCCGAAGTCTCAATTGCAGTGGTTGGAAGACTAAACCCACCAATTCCTATCTGGAGATATTGAGATCATTCTTAAACCTCCTTTAAACATATAATTCATATTTTGCCTTACAGGATCCGGTAATATAATTTTATGTATATCCATTACTCAAACTGTTCATTTTAATAATTTAGAAAGGAAGGCCCAGACAATGACCAGACCGGCGATCGGAGGTGTCGATGACCGGACCCTAGAAGGAAGCTATAATGTCCTGTGGGAAAGTCCAGATGCCAGAGATCGATCCGGAGACGATAACCTGATGTCCCAGGCCACCAAGGGCCAGTCCAGAGGAAAAGACCCGCCTAGGAGACCGTCTAAGAGACCTGTCGTGCGGAGGACCCATGGACCCCAAGGTGGATGTGTCAGGCCAGGCCGGCCTCATCACAAGACCAGGATCGTCATCGGAAGTGTCCATCTAAAGACGCCGAGTCAAGTTGAGGAACAACCAGCATGACCGCTATCATTTTATTATCGGAAATTTTTTTTTTTATTATTTCATTCCCTTCACCGGAGAAGACGAACAATCACTCTAGCCAAAAGCCTCACTCATGTTTTTCGATACAGACACCCCTATACACGTGCCTGTACCCCAAAAACAAAGGGGGATTTTGTTGTGGGCTTTTGGAATCATGTCAAAAATATGACTTTTATCAAGACATAATGTTATATAGCCAACAGCTCAGCAGAACCGGATGTTAAGAGTTAATTTTGTCTTGGTTAAACCTTCAAGAATTCTAGTTAAAGAACTGAAGAGAACAGGGAATTAAGACTTTTCCAAGACAATGGGATTGTTTAAACTGTCAACAAGGGCTATTTGTATATGGAAGTGAGAAGAATGCATCTACAGAAAGTCAAACACATAGGACTCTGACTTGTAAACATTTCAACAATAATGAGACGGGAACTCAACTGTTTGAAAGCTTAACCAAAACCTGTAGAGTGTGATGAACCAACAAACCTCTGAAACTATTACTATCTACTATTGTTCACCAAGGGTGAAAGCATTAACAATTGTTTACCATGAGTCCGATACAAGGGCTAGGCAAACAGAGATTTTTCCCTATACAGAGGAAATGTTGATGCTGAAACCAAGGGGTGAAATTCAGGACATTTAAGTTTAAAAGTTCACTGTATATCATTACAAAAATGTACTACAAAAACAGATTATAAATAAGATGTCATAGACTTTAAACACCACTAAATACTCAGCAATGGGAACTATATATCACTAACTTGAGTATTGAGATGATGGGAAGTAAGATGTATTATAAACTAGCATTAGTTACATGTATTATCAGGAAACAAACAGGATGATACTTCAAGGAGGAATAACCGAATATACACCTATATTCCATGGTCCCTATTTAGAATATCATAGGTATGATCACTGCTATATCTGGATAGAGCCGTATATTTTATTCCTGAAATTACCTGAAGATTCCACCCAAGGTATGAGTCATCTCAAATACTCACATTGTTCTGTGATACATGACCGCCACCTGGCGGGCAGGTGAGAAATAGCTTATGTACACACATTTCTCAACTAGCCAATCAGGAAGCCTGGTGGGAAGGTATCTTAGAACAATGGACTAGTGGATATAAAAAGCCCATGTGCTGTAACATAAAAAAAAACCTCATGAAAAAGAAGAACCCTCATAAGACCTCATGGAAAGACCTGACATCTGAAGAAGATCTCTGCTGAAATAACTACTCTTCCATCTTTTCAAACTTCCTAAAACTTTAAACCTCTAAACTTATAACTTCCTACATTCTCCCCTATTGAATCTCTCACTTGCCTATATATCAGTCTAAAGGCGTTCCACTGCCAGCTAAATCCACGGGAGAGTTGCCTAGTCTGACGTCCGGGTGTGGTGAGATGTTTATTTGATTTTGTATTAATTACTTTCTCTGTTGTGTAGAATCATAAAAATTACCGTAGTGTATTACAACAATATTGGATAGTTAGATATATGTAGTCAGATACTGTGTTACTGTTAAAAAAAAATTGTTCATTGCCATATTATAAATTTTTCCATATTTCATAATTTATTGAATATTAATAACCAGAGTATCACATATCAAGGGCTTACTTCTTGCAAGCCTATGGCCACGGCGTGTAAGAATATAACCTTTGAGATATTCGAAATTATTAATTATTAATAAATTTAATAAATATCATATCATTTAAATTTGTGATTGATGTAATTAGTTAGAGACATTATTAGTGTGTCTTACATTGGTAGGATATATTTTTGATTGTGTGTACCAATATTCATTTATCACCAGTCTTTTGTGTTTTGTGTTAATATATATATAATTTTTGTACATAAATAAATTTTTATATTTATCTATTATAAGGCAAATTTTGTGTGTATGGTACGAAATCATATTGGCTAAAAGAATTCAAGGTATAATAATAAGTGGTGATCAAATTATCAAGGTGTCCAAATTATTGGTTTACTAAATATTTGCCATATTTTAACGGCTGGAGGCACTGTAATATTTCATCTAAGGGAAAGGGACACGCCCTTTATAAATAATATATCCTTACATAAACCACCACGACATAAATTTGGAGGCACTGCTGAGATTTCATCTAAGGGAAAGGGACACGCCCTTTATAAATAATATATATCCTTACATAAACCACCACAACAATGTGATGCTGAGCCCCCATGATTGAAAGGACTGAAATCTAGTGAATGAGAGAGGCAGGCCAGTCAGACTGGGGGGGAAAGAGCTAGATGTCATTACACGTCCTCCAGCCAGTAAATGATGTGTGATCTCTGAGTTGTGTAAAGCTCACAGTGTGCAGTGAAATTGGAGTAAGCTATTTCAGTACAGGAGAGGAGCCTATGCAATTGTGCAAGAATGAGAGTAAGGCTTGAGCAATGCTGTTAAAGAAGATCTTCAGCCAAAGATTTTTTTTTTTTGTTATATATTTAGTTTTTGTAGTTTTGGAATAGGTAAGAGTTACAATCTCTGTCTGTCTCCTCTATCTGTGTCCCCACTGGGGATAATCCCTCTTTCTGCTTGGGCTTGGACCATCATTAGAGGTACAGAAAGCTAAGCGAAAACCAACATTTTATTGTGGCTATTGTGAGGGAAAATCTTCCAATGGGAACACTCTTTTCTGGTGACAACTGTCTGGAAGGATATTTCCCTAACTTCCTGTTGTATCCCTGGGATAAGAAGTGAAGAGAAATTTCTCAGGAACCCAGGCAGCAATAAAAACCTTGCAGGTCTCTATCTCTTTCATGCCCCTTTAAAAACTAAACCTAAAGAAAAAGTTTTGGCTTTACATACACTTTAACACAGTAGTTAAAGCAGAGTTCCACCTAAAAAAACAATAAATACATAAGTCAGCAGCTACTGTAGCTGCTGACTTTTAAATACAGCCACTTCCCTGTCCCTCGGTCCAGTGGTGTCCTCACCACTGCTGGTTTTACGGCCCATCTTCTCTCCCTGGCGCCGGCATCTTCAGTGTGGGCACCCGGCTATAACAGCTTGCGGCTTCACAGCCGGGTGCCCACTGCGCTTTGTGAATGCCCCGTCGTCTTCTGAGACCTGTCACGTGTCACAGAAGACTACGGGGAGGGGGAAGGACAACTTCGGCTTCCAATCACCTAGGCGATCGCAGTGGAGTGGGTACCTGTCAAATTAGGGTACCCGCTCCCCAAAGTTGCCAATCCTTAATGGGGAGTGGGCCTAATGCAGAACTTCCCTTTTTGGGTGGAGTTCCACTTTAGGTTCTGGGGAAAAAAAATTCTGACCCCCCCCCCCCCCCCCCACAAGATAATGGTATAATGTGCCAGTATACATCGCATACATTATCATAGACTTGCCTGTAAAAGGGATCCCTCCAGCGGCATCTTTACTCGGTCATCCTTCTGGGTTATGCCATGATGACGTCACGCCCGTGCATGTACACAGGAGTCGCGGTGGCGGAACAATGCTTTGGATTGACAGCGCACTTTCAGTGTGCCCCCAATTCTGAGTGCAGTGCGCATGTGCCGGTGACATCAACGTCTGCAGAACAAGTGAATATCTCCTAAATGGTGCACGTTTAGGAGAAATGAATTTTAGCTACAGTGAAGCTGTATTAGAAGCTTACCCATAGGTAAAAGTGACAAAGAAGAGTTTACTATCTCTTTAAAAGACCTGTTTTACCTGGCCATAGACCTACTATGACAAGACATTGAGGAGCTGAACCACTGGCATGTTAATATGGGTCACTGTATGTTGACAGAATATCCCTGCCCTTCAACACATTAAATTGTGAACTGTCTCCAGGACATGTGGCCTAGTAGGATGTGGAGTCTACAGAGATCTATGTGCAGGCAGGAAAACGATGCCGCGAGGATGCTGTGAAACCTCTGCCGACTCTGCAGTTTCCTTCATATCTGGGGCTCGGAGCGGCAGAGGCAGCTGCAGTGGCTCAGAGGCATGTGAGTGAATCTGGGGCAGAACCCCCTGGGGACAGCAGCACCCAAGAGGCAGAGGAGGGACTGCAAGACATGCATTCAAAATTAACCGGCTACATCCCGCCATGCCAGCCAGGAACGTCTCCATTATTCCTTTTAAAGCAGGACTCTGGTCTAACTAAACAGCTGGAG
Source organism: Staurois parvus (assembly GCF_062004578.1). Taxonomy (NCBI): domain Eukaryota; kingdom Metazoa; phylum Chordata; class Amphibia; order Anura; family Ranidae; genus Staurois; species Staurois parvus. Next base: position 26,259,440 of record NW_028317950.1, read on the forward strand.
ATTTTTAAATGAGATCTATAATCTCTTTAGGGATTTTTTGTGGCCGAATATGTGTGATCACCTGAATTTATACAGCCTTCTCAGTAAGTCTTAATGGTTTCAAAACCTTGTACCACACTTGGCCATTACATAGTCTTCTCTCTGCATTGTGGTGCTGCACAGTTATAGCAATTTATATGATCACTCTTAAAATGGGATGCTAACAGCATTTTTAGTTGACCCCTAAAAGGGCCATTTACTAATCTTTAGAACACAATAAAATAGGACAGCAAGCAAATTAAAAATGAGAAGGCTACTTTAAAAATGACTATGAATGTTACAATAGTAAAATGTTATAACGAGAAATGAACAGTAATTATACATTTAAACCACTGAAAATGTTGCTTGTTTATACCTAATGTGTTTCTAAAGGTTCAGCTTTGTTTGTCTTTTTTAAATAACAAACCTGTCATACTTGCCTGCATGTGCAATGGTTTTGCACAGAGCAGCTCTGATCCTCCTCTTCTTGGGTCCACTGGTGGCGCTCCTTGCCCCTCCCCCCTGCTGAGTACCCCCATAACAAGCTGCTTGCTATGGGGGCACTTGTGCTTGCTCTTGAGCCACTTCTGTGTGTCTGAGACACACACAGAGCGTGGCTCCGTCCCTCCTCCTGCTCCATCACCACTGGCTGTGCCATTGGTGCCTGCTGCTGTGTCTCAACCAATGATGAGGCAGAAATGTAGGAGAGGCTCGGGCTCAGGTGAGTATAAGGGGGAGCTGAGGGGGAAGATGCACACTGAAGATTTTTAACCTTTAATGCAGGGGACTCAAAATTTTCAAAACAAAGGGCCAGTTTACTCCCAACAATGCCAGGTCATTTTCTACTCTAAAGTTCAGAGGACAGTAAACCATGCCATAGGCTTGTTGGTCAGTGGGAGTTAAAAAAAAAAACAAAACAAAAAAAAAACAAACACATCATTGGAGTCATTGGGAGGAATAGTGCCCCATCATTGGGTTCAGTGGGTGGAATAGTGCTCCATCATTGGGTTCAGTGGGCGGAATAGTGCCTCATTAGTGGAACGAATAGTGCTCCAAGGACCAGGAAAAGGCAAGCAAATGGTCATATCCGGCCTGCGGGCTGCAGTTTGGAGACCCCTGCTTTGATACATAGAATGCATGAATGTAAAAAAAAAACCTTCAGCCTTTAGAACTACTTTAAAGTGTATGTGTTGTCAATACTAGTTTTTGATAGTGGAGGGAAAATTTTAAAACCCGTCAGGTTATTTTTTGCTGTGTACCATGTGGGGGAAATTTTCCTTCACTTCCTGTCCCAGAGAAGAAATGAAGTTAGAGGAAATCTGCTAACATGAGAGGCATTACCCTCTTAAACAGTTCTCATTGGAACAGGTGTATCCAAAAGATCTTCTCTAGTGATATCTCAAAACATTTTCAATTTGCCTTATTTCTCAGTGACAGAGACACAGAAATACAAATATGACAAAGGGTCTACTCTATCCAATTCTATGAAAATATAAATAAAAAAACATTTCCTAGGGATACTACTTCCCTGGAGACAGCAGCAAATGTGCTGGCCTGTACCTGGTACCCCATCTAACTGCACCCAACCCCTAAACTCTAGTGTGCTAATTCACATACAGGAGCAATGCAGAAAATACCCCCACTGCATTATGACAACCATGTTATTTTGGCTTCTTCAAACCAACTCCGTTACAAAGGCTGCATGCAGAGAATTCACATTTCCTTGCAAATAGACACCATTAAATGTATGGCTTTCGCACAGATAAAGTTTGATCTTCTGATTTTAGAGTATGTAAAAAGGTGGCATAAAAGATTCTTACAACTTTCACTGTTTTAGTGACAGGTGGTTTAACTGAATGGTGTGACCTTGCCTGGCCAGCAGATCTATATGATGAATAATTCAGTGAGCAGGATCTACTTGAGTCTGCCCATAACACAGCCACCCACCACTTTTTTGTGGTCCTCTAGGGGACTTCAGACAGTCATTTTATGCTCTACTCACCTGACGCAGCTGTTTCAAGGTGGTATTATTCTCCTGTTGAATATAAGCATCGAGTTCTTTAAAGGATCAGCAAAATAACTGCACTCAGTTATTCTTGTTTTACTAATTTTCCTGGCTTTAAGTGGACCTATCATGACATATATGCTAGGTCCACCTCAAGGTTTGTAAGTGGATACATTCTTGGTCCACCTCAAGGTCAGTAGGTAAATGTATGCTAGGTCCACCTCAAGGTCAATGGGTAGACGCATGCTAGATAAACTTTAAGGTTGTGGTTGACCCTGCTATATCTACCTACCAAAGTTGGAAGGTAGACATATGCTAGGTCAACCTCAAGGATGGTAGGTAGACATATGCTAGGTCAACATCAAGGTTGGCATGGAGGTTTTAAGGGACCCAGAAATTGATTCAGCCAAGAAGCTCCCACTAAGTGTTGTCTTCTCTTTCTGTGAGTCTGTTCATTCTCAGTGTGGACGCAGAGTTGAAAATTTTTCCCTATACCCTTTATGCTGGGAGCCTTGCACTGTAATGACATAGTACTTAGTAAATCCATTTTTGGTAAAATATTTCTGGGACAGAACATAGTATACAGAAAGCCTTTATTACTGTGTAAACATAAGATATATATTTGCTATATTTGGCTGTCTTTTTTTTTAAGGAGAACATTTTGCAATAGAGATATAGGAGCCAGTACTGCCAAATTGTGATTGTGCAGGTTACTGGTCAATAAACTGTATTATAATGTACTGAGACCTGGCTATGCTACTCTTGAATTCAGATGGGTGAGCAATGTCAAAGAAGATTCGATGGGGCAAGAGATGTGGGTGTAAGCCTTTTATGTGCCACTGAGCGCTTATTAGAGCAGCAAATAAACAGCAAACCAATGATTCCCTGATTTAAAAGTGTGTTTTTAAAACAATCACAAGGATTTTCAGCTCCCATAGTTTTCTCTTGACAGGTTCCCTTTATGCCCAACTATTAAGGGTGATGTTTCTTTACCAGAAGCTCGTGGATGTGAGGTCACTGCAGAGAGATTCTTATTCTCATTATGCAATCTATCTGTCAGGGAGACAGAACAGCATTTCCCTTCTCATTTGGCTCAACAAGAAGTCATTGAGTCTTGCTTTCCCATCAACCGCTTTATCAATTTCCATCCCACGTCATACATCAGCTGGAGATTTGTTCGCTGCCAATCAGAATTGTTTCTTCTCGCCTCTTGTGATGCTGATTAAGTCGAAACTCTGATCAAAAACCAACACACACTAAGAATTCTATTCATCATTATTTGGAAATGTTGAAAGCATTTAAAACAATGTTGCAGTCAGCCCAAGCTCTTCAAGACTGGCCATATTGGTGTTGGGTTGGTTTTCTCGCTGTCTCCCATTAGACAAAGTTCTGTCTTGCTAACATTTCATAGCAATGATATCACTTGTCCATAGTCCATTAAGGGGGAAATATAGCATGTGGAGAAATAGCTGTACTAGTGATTTGTTAGCATGTACTAGCGGTTAGTCAAACATAACTTATGACCAGGGAGTAGAGTGGTCTCAATGGTGGGAAATCAGAACCTGGCCCATGCTATCCAAGAAGTTTAGAATAGAGTTGTCATTTAGTAGTCTGAGGGTTGCAGGTTCACTAAGGACTATTGAGGACAGAGTCCCCATCTACCTATAGTTTGTGCGGCATTACAGTTTCACTTTTCAATTTTCAGAAATAAATGCAGCGTAATCAAAAGATCGTTTTCACAACTTTAACTGTGTGTCTTTATCTCAAAGGATTCTTGCCCTGCCTTCTTCTGTCTGTAGAAAATGTCTTACTTTTCAAGAGAGGTAATGTCTACACACATTAACTTCAAACCTGCCCACCCAACAACTGTAGTTTGTAATGGCCACCGCCAGAGATCTGTCTGTAGACACAGCTAGGTAGATATCTGTCCATTACAGAGCGAGTCATTTGAGAGCCATGATACTCGTATTGTAGCGATAAAGTGGCATATATGGTATTTACACCTTTCTTCCTCTATAAAGAAATGTGAATAATTTGGCCCAGGCAGAAACAGAGCTGGAAAAATGATTCTGAGGGCCTGCAAATGCCTGAATCACTAATTCCCCCCCGCTAAATGTTGCAAGCTTTAACCGTTTGGACATGTATATGGCATTACTTTCTTTTGGCCAAGAGTGAGCACACCTGACAGCTGATCTAATTAGTTCTAGAAATACAATGGCTAGTGATGGTTGTAATGTGTCACATGAGAGAAGATAAGAGGCTTTAAAAATGGACAGACTCCTAAAGAGGTTTTAGGAATCCATAGAGGTGATTTTGGTACATAAGGAATTTAAAGTGGAATTCCAGCTTAACCCATACTATTCTTAAAACTGTCCCCCCCCCCCCTCCCCTCCTCCTAACACCTATACTTACTAACCTGTGTAAGAAAGATGTACATACTTACCTATTTTCAGCCTGCTGGTCACTTGATCTCCCCTGTGTCAGCCAGCAGAGAGGATGGCTGGTAAATCTTGGAACGGTGACATCACTTATAGGCTCCTATGACCTATCCATTGTTGGCACTCCTGCCTCTCCCCTGAAGCTGTGCTGGCTGACAGAGGGGAATTGAATCACATGACTATCCCAGAGTGGAATGAAAATAGGCAAGTATATACTACTTTTTATTTATTTATTTTTTTTACACAGGTTAGTTAACATAGGTGTGAGGAGGTGGGAGGGACAGCTTTAGGACTAGTTAAGGTTATCCTGGAATTCCACTTCAAATTTACAGTTTTCCCTTAAACACTGATATCAATGCTGTGTCATAAAGGGGTTAAGGATTCCCAAAGTCCCCTAGCTCATTTCTGAAGCCATCTCACAGCTCTGGAAGAGAAGGGATCCCGTGGGACAGCAGACAGGATATTTAAAAAAAAATGTCATTGTATTTCACTCCCCTTTTCCCTGTTTGGGGAGAATCTGTTTGAATTGAGGTAATTAAATGGAGTATAAGAGTAAGGTCGCACCAGGCGGATTTGGTAATGACTGTTATAATCTTATCTAAGGTTCACATTGTCTAATTTCAGCAGAAATGTAACTATTATGTTGGCAACTGTCTTGTAGAAAAGGAACAGCACATCCTTGAGGCAAAGGCCAGTCAAACATGTACATGTTGGATTTCAATTATCATCGCATAAAACACTCAATTTCATGAACGCAAAGACAAGTGTAACGGAGAGTCAACCGATGGCCATTAAATAGAATGTTTGTGCTTTATAAATATGCCCCTTACCCGAACATAGCTATTCTGGCTCAAGCACTGGAAAGGGGGCAGTGCAGACTGATGCTGAAAGGCTCAGTCCTCCCACAAATGTGATATTATAGTTATAGGTGGAGCCTGGTGGACAGATTTAGCACCTTACTTTTTATAGGCGGAGCCTGGTGGACAGATTTAGCACCTTACATTTTATAGGCAGAGCCTAGTAGACAGATTTAGCACCTTACATTTTATAGGCAGAGCCTGGTGGACAGATTTAGCACCTTACTTTTTATAGGCAGAGCCTAGTAGACAGATTTAGCACCTTACATTTTATAGGCAGAGCCTGGTGGAGATTTAGCACCTTACATTTTATAGGCAGAGCCTGGTGGACGGATTTAGCACCTTACTTTTTATAGGCGGAGCTTGGTGGACAGATTTAGCACCTTACATTTTAAATGTTTTGGATACATCCTGCCACCACATCCTACCCACCATTGTGTGTTCCAGCTCTTCCTTTTACATCCTTCATAATACAAAATAAATGCAAATCCAGTAGGGATGGTGGGAGCCCCTCATAGCCACAGTAGACATGAAGATCCGGAAACTCGGCACAGAGATCTCACTAATAGAGTCCCACAGGGACAGAAGAAGCTGGTAGGTGATTTAACTCTCCAATCTAACACTGAAATAATAGTTTTGGGTGGAATCTCTATTTAATAAGTATTAGTCAGTGTGATAGGCAGGATAATTAAGTAACCTGCAAAGGAAGGTGCATGATGCACTTAAAAACTACTAATGCTTAAAACTACCTCTGCCAGACATACAGCAGTGGTTCTCAACCTTGGTGAAACCAGTGCGTTATGTTACGGCAACCTATTCAAAATGAATGGGCTGCCAGCCCAAGCTAATGTGCCTTAAGGCACACATGACTTTCTTTATACCATGCAATACGCTACAATGCAACTGGGTTGCCCAAAGCTAGCCACACATGGATCAAAATTCAGTCAGTTCAGCTGAGACTAGCCATATTTCGATCCATGTATGGACAGGATGGTTGTCGAACGACATGTGTACAACCAGCCTGTTGGAACATTTTCTCTCGATTGTTGTTGCCAGCTATAGCAGGTGGTGCTGATCAGTGTATTCTGGGAAGTCTCCCCACTGTCCAAATACAATAGCGCAGCGGGAGGGATTCCCTCATAAGTGTGTGGATGAGGTAATAGAGTCATTTTTCTTTCTTTCAACCTGCTGGCCAAACGGATAAAAATGACCCATGTATGGCCAGCCTTAGTGTGCAAAATGAATGATTTGGCACCGCATTCATAAGGAAAGACGCTGCAATGCATGTAACATGTGTGGCCCCGTTCACACAGATATCAGCTCAGTCACGTTTTTTCCAAGCAATAATGGATTCAATTTACATCAGTCTACATCTGTTTTTTTTTTTTGTTTTTGTTTTTTTTTTACTTGTTGCAGAAACCAATCAGAAGTGACAAAAGTATAAACAAATAGAGTAAAAACACTGTGAGCGCTCCCGATGAAGCAGCAAGGAGTGCAGCGCTAAATTTCAAATGAAGGCTGAATCAATAAAATGTATAAATATGAAATTATAAAGTTCATATATTAATAGTAGTGATAAAGGATCCCAACCGCAGCGATATTCAAGTGCTTGTGCTTTGAAGGTATAGTAAAATTGCACACTCACCAGATGTGCATTGAATACGCGCATATAAATATATCCAATACGGTCCACTTTAGGGAACGGGATATGCCAGGTCTGTGGTAAACTTCCTTCAGGGTATTAAACAGCACAGCAGAAACTCTCGGGTTGGGTAGGTGGTCAGCTCATCCAGAGGTCCCCTTTAAGGATGGATGGGTCTGCAGCCTGTGTTACAGGGATTCCCTCCTCTGGGTACTTGAATGGGCCAGGTTCACAAGTAGGCTCTGTAAATTAGTAGCTCCCATAGAATCCATATACTTGTGTGATTTGTCTGCTTTCATGATTTCCTCTTGGCAGTGTAATACGGTTAGGCCATTTGGCTTTCAGAGCAAGCAGGAAGGTGAACGTCTCCAAGCTGTAATATCCTCTGTCTACAAAGTCACCCTGGCCATGTATGTCTCCACAAACAGTAACTGGTGTTGAAACTGGTTGGAGACATACATGGCCAGGGTGACTTTGACTGAACACCCTTTTGAAAGGGGCCTAACAGTTCTAGGTGTGTCATTCAGTGTAGGTGTTCTCCACTCACCCATGCTGCCACTGGCTCTCCCAGTCTCCTTGCCTCTCTAATCTATGCTGTTGCCACAAGTGGAGAGGGGACATGCGAGCCTTTTCGACAGTCAAAAACCCAGTTTATAAAAACTGAGAGGGTGCACTCCCAGCACTGGAGTTCACAACATTTAAATATTGGTCACCCCTGCAATCCTCTTTCAATACTGGTCACCTCTGCATCTCTTTTAACCCACTTCCAACTGCTCATGTCTGCACACCCTGAAACCCTCTTTCAGCTCTGCTCACCTCTATACCCTTGTAACCCTTTGAAAACACTGCTCACCCTGCAACCCTCTGAAAACACAAACATTGCTCATTTCTGCACCTTTTGCAGACCTCTTCCAACACTGTTCACTTCTGCATCCCCTACCACCTTCTTTGAAGCTGTTCACCCCTACTTTCTTCTAACACTGCTCACCACTGCAAACGTTAGTCACACTTCAAGTAAGCTGTAAGCAATAGGGGAATAGGACTGAGGACAGGATTCTTGCTTCTGCTGGTGGAACTACCAGGTGCTGTGGTCGATGCTCGAGGTGGAGCCAAATAATGTGGCTAATATCCACAGTTGCCCACAGCATGTAGGTCCAGGATAGATCATTTGCAGGAAGGATAGAAATGCCCAGTAGTAATATGGCTAATGGGAGGGCAGGGGCACAGCAGAAGGCAAATGCGACAGTCCAGTAGGAGAAAAGCTGTTGCACCGCAATTGGGCCACCACCTAGTGGCTAAGAAAAATTGACTTTGTTCACAGCCTGGAGAAAAGAGATTTGTCACATTTGACAACTGTTCATGAAATGAACCTGGCCATAAAATTAATAAAAAGCAGTAAATAAACTTTAAAGCAATCCCTTACAAATCTCTATAGCTGTAAGCATTGTGGAACAGATCATCCTCAAAATCTACAGCAGAAGCACTGAAGTCCTTTCTCTCTGCAGCTCCACTTCCCTGCTTGTTCCTCACAGCAGTGCTTCAGCAGCTGCGTTCTTCCTGCTCCCATTAATGCTTCAGCAAAAAAAGCTTCCCCTGCTTCCCCTCCCGGCTGTGAGTTTGCAACTCCGTTATCCCCCCTCCCTCTAGCAGCGCTTCAGCAACCCAGCCCCTACTCTCCAGCAGTGGTTCAGCAGCCTTCTAAATCTTTAATGTAAACTCAGACAGAAGCTCTGGTATGGGTAGCAGAGCTGCCGAGGAAACCACTTCAATTATGTGTTTTTCTACTGGGAATTTTGAGGACCTATTGCTCCACAGGGACTGCAGCTACAGAGGTTGTCAACCATTTTCTTTCAGGAAAAGCTTTTGTCAACACAACTTACTGAACAAAAATCACAATTTGCAGAACAATGTCCACAGTCATTGAATTACATGTTTCTAAGAAAAATACATTTTTTTCCCAAATAAAAGGACAAGATGTGAGCTGTGCACTAACAAACCTCTCCCTCTAGCATCAGAATTTTATTTACATTGTGCCAAACCCCCAAAACTCTTACAGATAAATCTGGAAATCTTCTTTGTTTCTCTGATTAACAAGCCAAGTTGTGATTCAGGTTTCCTAACCTGACACATACAGAGCATTATGGAGGACCTGCGGCATTACCCTGAGCCGAGGTTGGGGGCTGATTAAGTATTAATGACCTGCTCACACCTGCTCTTGTGTAAATGTATTTTTGCCACTTAGCATCGCTGCTCCTACAAAGCCAAACACATTTAACACCCATTATAAACGGAAATGCTCTAACAAACGGCTGCACAAAATGGCATCTGTAGGAGTAAATACACTAGGAGATTTTTTTTTTTTTAAAGCTTCATCTGTGTTTTTGTATGTCTGAGTTGTTTTATTCTTCAAAGCAAGGTGACAATGACAGTTTTTAGCATGCAATTCAGAGAGATCTGTTTATTTATTTCTGCAGTCGCCAATCTTGGCAACTGGGTGCGGGATTTTTTGACAAGCATATCTCCTGTGGGATGGGAATGAGGGACACCTTTTTAGTGCAAAGCATGTAAGCAAAGGACGCACTACTAAAGCTCTCCCCAGATACCCAGACCATGAAGAATCAAGGTGCCAAAAAATCATCACTTAGACACATTTTTGCTTTTTTTTCACTGCTGCTTTCAGCATTCGATAATAACAAATGTAATATGTTAGATGCTGGATAAAAAGTTAAGCAGAATATAGACATTTTGGTACTTAAATTGTACATTTTATTTACAGAGATTTGTTCTTTCCTCCATAAATGATTCCTCCTTTTCAGAAGGATGAAGAATTGAAAGATTGGCTTTCTAAAGAGGGACAGCAACATTTCTTTCTGCATACTCCATGTCACTGCCTTAACTCCTTTCTATTTTTTCTTTGGTCAGCTAGTAGGCATGAATGCACTGGTGATGTTCTCGTTGAACTATTCACTTCCTGTAAGCCCTACGTAGCAGGACCCCTGAAAGGGCCACTGACGGATGATGATTAAATGTGATTAATGTGCACCTTTCCTGAAGACTGCCATACAGATGATGATGACTAGGGTTCCTTCCCTGGTTGTGTAGAGGATGCCAGCACACACACAATAGTGTCTCCATACACACTGACCCACCAGTCTAGGGGATGTCTTTTTAGGTTTTAATGCTGATAAAACTTGTAACTGGGAAGAGCTACAAGGCATGGGCTACTAAAGGGCAAATTCAGGAGAAGGACACTAACTTCACAGTCCTGTAGGTAATGCATCTTGATCTGAGAGACTAGAAGGAATGGCCAAATCAGGGACAATGTAAAGGCTGTACCATGTAAAGCTACACTGGCCCTTATATCCTTGCAGCACCAATGTCACCTGGATCAGCAAACAGTCTTTTACTCATGAGGCCACCGAATAGCTTGTGCTAGTAGATTGGATCCTCATGTGTGACATCTCAGGGTGTCTTTGTAGTTGCAAGTATGGGCCCCTGGCTCTGCCACAACGGGACCCTGATGAACATCAATGTAGATCAGCAGAGATGGCAGTTTTCCCAGCTGGTGAATCTTAGGAGCCTAGCATGCACTTGGTATACAGTCCTACATATCTGACCTAACAGGCTTCTGAGCCTAGCAGCATAGACAGTCCAGTAGCAACTTCTCAGGCCTCAGTCCTCCTTTTTCGCCCTCCTTGTTACCCTCTCCATCATGCTTCAGTGGTCTGAACCACCTACTGAGATGCCTGGGGAAAATTTCGAATTTTGAGTTCTGGCGTTTTTTGTATTAGCCAACAGAGAAAAATTTTCATCTGTGACATCAATTGTTGCCATGTCTTGCCATGCCAGAAAAACAGGCTAAAATGCAGGAAAATGCGCAATTTGCGCATTTCCATGGGAATGAAAAATTGACAAAAACACATCAATGCCCAAATGGAGTTAACTGAAGCTCAAAACATTTTTGGAGCTGCTTTTGTAAGTGTAGTGGAGATGTGAACCATCTCCATAGAACAATATTGTTTTTTTTTTCCCCCTGAGCTTTTGGAGCTTCAGGCTTCACACTACAAAACGCTCAGGTGGGAATGGGGCCTTATAGCCTGTGGTCTAGCGACACTGGCTGATTTGCTTGACTTCCTGAAATCTGAGGGAACACATAAGCGAACCGTGTTGTGTTTTATATACTTCAGGATTCAACCTCACCTTTCCTCTCCTTGGTCGGATATGTAAACTTTGTTCTTCTCATGGAATGCCACCAAGCCACAAGATTTTTCTTCAATGTCTGTTTCCAGGTCCTGGTGTTTGTCCTTCATTCTGTCCTCCCCACAGAGCTGGTGGATGGAGTGGTAAAAGGTTTGGTGATCTGTACTATCTGGAGACTTGGTTTGCACCTGGGCCCTGTTCTCCAGTTCCACAGGGTTACCGGCTGCCCGCTCTTTACTAGATTTAGACCAGGATCCGCCATATTCAATGCCCAAAGCCAAGAAATTCCAGCTGTTGTATCCCACTGAACGAAGAGCTGAAACACAAAGTAATGAGGAATGAGGGCCTGAGTGCCTTTTTATTAAGCTTCTAGCCTGTCTGTGAGTATCCAGATGTAGTGTATTGTAGATGTTTGGTGCACAGCTGCAGGTGTCTGAGGAGAGGAGAATGAGAGATCGAAGGGAGCAGGGTATTTCAGAAAAGGAGAATTATATAGTGAAATGAGCAGAGTGCAGAAGCAGCACCGAGTATTTCAGAATGGAAAGAATTAGATAGCGGAAGGAGGAGAATCTTCCTGCAATGCAGAGTATTTTAGGAAAGGAGGATATAAATGGAGCTTCTGGTAGCACAGAGTATTTCAGAAGCAAAGAATTAGTTAACTATTTGCCTACCAGGGCAATTTTGAAAATGTTCACAAACGTGTTAAAATCTGCATTTATTTTTGCTCGAAAAAATTTAGAACCCTCCTAGCATTATAAATTGTCTGAAAGCAGAGGTCCTGGAAAATAAATTTGTGGCTGTTTCAATGTTTTTATGTCATGCAATATTGGCGCAGCTGTTTATGAAACTCTTAACCACTTCCTGTCCGGCCCATGTATATAAACAGCTGGATTGGAGCAGTGCAGGGGAGGGTGGCCGTTTATAAACAGCCTCTTTGCCCCTTGCTTGTGTGTGCTCCCTGGGAGCGTGCAGCACCGCAATCCAGTGCCTGCTGTGTCCTCCAGACACAGTGGAACACAGATCGTTGTACAGGACCTCTGTGTGAGGTCTCAATCATGTGATCACGGATTTGCCAATCCGTGATCACATGATTGGGACCTCACACAATCCGTGATCACATGAAGAGTAGTAAGCAAGATGTCACTTCTGACATCTGACATGACATTGCTTACTACGTGTGAAATCTGTGAATGATCACAGAGGTCACATGGTACAAGGCTATTCACAACAGCCTTGTACCATGTGACAAGCTGTTACCAATCACAGCTCACACAGTATTTCTCAATGGCTGCAAGAATGCAGCCAGAGAGAAGGAGAAAAGATTGCTTTTACAGCATGTCACAATGTGCCTTCACCCTTCCCCCTCCTCCCCCCTTTCCGCGTCCTCATCCTACACAGCCTCGGAAGCCAGGCTGTGCAGGATGGGAGGAGGGGACCCCTGCGGCCAGGATCACAGCTCATCCGGCAATCGAGGCGGAGGAGCTGTTACCCCCCACCAGGAGACCCCAGCGGCAGGCTGCCACGGTGTCTCCGCGCGCCCCCGGCGGGCACGGCGCAGGCACGATGCGTTCCCGCGCTCTGTGCCCACCGGAGATAAAGGCCGCGCTGAGGGAGGTCAAGGGGGGTGAGTCGAGGGGGGTGCCTCGTTGCCCCGACAACATGGCGCTGGGCCGGCCATTGCCGGGGCAACCCAGAAGCGTCGTGGGTACTTTAAAAGGACAGCGCGGGAGCCAGCTGGTCTCTTCCTCCCGCTGCTGTCCCTGGGGCCACCGCTGTCGTGGGAGGTCTGGGTGGGGACCGGGCCTCCGCAGCCATCCCCGCTGAGTGCTCTGCATGAGCCCCCCTCCTCAAAGGTCAGACCCCACAGCCATGACTCCTGCTGTTGTTCCTAGCCGCTGGGAGGGCCCTTGCCTGCTGATTGCTGGGCCCCTGGAGAAGCTGGCTGCTGTGAGGGCTGCCGTCCATTGCTGAGGGTCCCTGGGAAGCCATCCTGTCTGCTGATCGTTGGGCTCCTGGGAAGCGGTCCTGCCTGTTAACCGCTGCTGTCCCCTGAAAAGCTGGCCGCTGTGAGGGCCGCCGTCCCTTGCTGAGGGTCCCTGGGAAGCCGCCCTGTCTGCTGATTGCTAGGCTCCTGGGAAGTCGTCCTGCCTGCTGACCGCTTTGTCCCTGGAAGCCGCCTGCTGCTGAGCATCCGCAAGTCGCCTACCCCCCTCTGGAAGCTGCCTGCTGCTGAGCACCTGCAAGACGCCTACCGTAAGTGTCCTTAGAAGCCATGAACTGTCTCTATTGTGCGCACAGACCACCCGTGCCCTGAACTGTCACTATTGTGCTCACAGACCACCCGTGGAATGAACTGTCCCTGTTGTGCGAACAGACCACCCGTGGCATGAACTGTCCCTGTTGTGCGTACAGACCACCCGTGGCATGAACTGTCCCTGTTGTGCGCACAGACCACCCGTAGCATAAACTGTCCCTGTTGTGCGCACAGACTACCCGTGGCATGAACTGTCCCTGTTGTGCGCACAGACCACCCGTGCCCTGAACTGTCCCTGCTGTGCGCACAGGCCACCTGTGCCCTGAACTGTCCCTGCTGTGCGCACAGGCCACCCGTGGCATGAACTGTCCCTATTGTGCGCACAGACCACCCGTGGCATGAACTGCGCCTATAGCATGCCCAGACTACCCTTACTTGAACCGCCCCATGGCGTGCCCGGAGTATAGCTACCTGTGATGCCCCTGAGTGCCTGAGCCATCGCTTCCTGCTGAGTCCCCGTGAGCCCGGTGTCCCTAGAAAGCTGAATGGGAGCTGTTTTGAGGCCATCCTCCGCCAAAGTCCTGTTGAGTCCCCGTGAGCCTGATGTCGTCCCTAATATGCTGTGTTGAGGCCAGACTCCACAGCCAAGGTCCCGTTGAGTCCCCATGAGCCCACTTACCGTGGGCGTCCCTACAAGTTGCATGTCACGGAGTGCCATGAACTGTCCCAATTGAGTGTCTGTCATAGTTCAATAAAGCTTTGTGTGTTCCCCATCTTCTTTGTGTGTTCTGTCCTGCCTACGCTTCCGTTACACAGCCTTTATGGGTGTAAAAGCAATCGGTGTAAAAAAAAAAATCTTCATCCCCCCCCCACAAGTAATACAGTGTCACTATGGTGACAATGTACTGCTGGGGTGACAGTGTGTAAAAAAAAAAAAAAAAAAAAAAAAAAAAAAAAACATGGTATAAAAAAAATTTCAAAATACATTTTTAGAAAAATTATAATTTTTGGTTATAAACTTATTTGGGGTGTGTGGGGTTTTTTTTTTTTACTAAAAAGATAACTGAATAAATTTTGGCCAAGACTTATAAAATGTTGCGAATAAATAATCTTTCTTCATAAGAAAATCACTTTTTTTCAACATTTTTGGACTTTTTCATTCTATATAGCAAAAAAATTAAAATCCCAGTGGTGAATAAATACCACCAAAATAAAGTTTTATCTGTCGCAAAAAAAATTCATATGGGTACAGTGTTGCATGACCGCGCAATTGTCATTCAAAGTGTGATAGTGTTGAAAATTGGCCTGGACAGGAAGGGGGTGAAAGTGTTCGGACTTGTAGTGGTAAATTATAGAGGAGATTGGGCAGACTGGTTCAAGATAATAGGCAACAGTAACTCAAATAACCACTCCCTACAACCAAGGTATGCAGAATACCATCTCTGAATACACAACATGCCGAACCTTGAAGCAGATGGGCTACAGCAGCAGAAGACCACATCGGGTGCCACTCCTGTCAGCTAAGAACAGGAAACGGAGGCTACAATTTGCACAGACTCCCCAAACTTGGACAATGGAAGATTGGAAAAACGTTGCCTGGTCTGGTGAGTCTCGAATTCCCTAGAGATGGTTGTGAGTGAAAATCCCACTACATCAACCTTTTTTGAAATACTCAGACCAGCCCATCTGGCACCAACAACCATTCCACTTTCAAAGTCACTTAAATCCCCTTTCTTCCCCATTCTGATGTTCGGTTTAAACTTCAGCAAGTTGTCTTCACCATGTCTGGATGCCTAAATGTATTGAGTAGCTGCCATGTGCTTGACTGATTAGCAATATGTGTATAGTTGGGTTAAGCATAGCTGTGCTTCTCTGCTTACCAAGGAGGCTGTCTGTTAAGCAGAATACCACACTGAATTTACCTGAGTGCTGTGATTGATCAGTCAGGTCTGCTCATGCTGCTCTGGTGCTGTTGGAGTTTGAGTTCTGCCCACCTTCAGGAAGCTGTGAGAGCCTTCCAGAACATGAGAAGGGGCTAGGCAAAGGAACCGCATGATTATGGATACAGCCCTGGCCAATTGCAGGGGAAACAGTCCCATTGCATGCTGGGAGTGGTATTTATATTCAGAGAGCACATGAGTTCAGTGTCTTTCCCAGGAGAGGATTGCACCAGCCAGGCTGGAGGCTGGCTGCCTCACCTGGCAACTGCAGCCATGTGGCCTCAGGTGGGTCGACCTGAGGACCTGAAGCTAGAGCAAGCGAGAGAGAGACCCTGATTCTGCAGGAAGCAGACTGAGGGGAGTTGTCTGCCAAGGCAATGTCTGGTATCACTGGAGGGCTTCGCTTGGCAGATTGGAAGGAGGCATCCACTCTATCCTTGGGCTTTGTGAGTACTGACATTGAGGAAAATTGGGGACGCTGTGTGCTTGCTACCTCCCCTGCTGTTATGGCAGCAAATAGGGCTGTTTTTGCAGGAAAAGGGAGATCTACTCTATATTAGGTGGATGGTCATAAAGTTATGTTTGGTGGGTGTATACTCTCATTTCGAGCGCTTCACATGGTTGGTGGGTGTATGCTCTCATTTCGAGCGCTTCACATGGTTGGTGAGCGTATGCCCTCATTTCGAGCGCTTCACATGGTTGGTGGGTGTATGCCCTCATTTCGAGCGCTTCACATGGTTGGTGGGTGTATGCTCTCATTTCGAGCGCTTCACATGGTTGGTGGGTGTATGCTCTCATTTCGAGTGCTTCACATGGTTGGTGGGTGTATGCCCTCATTTCGAGCGCTTCACATGGTTGGTGGGTGTATGCCCTCATTTCGAGCGCTTCACATGGTTGGTGGGTGTATGCCCTCATTTCGAGCGCTTCACATGGTTGGTGGGTGTATGCCCTCATTTCGAGTGCTTCACATGTTTCTCTGTTATAATATGGCAGAAGCCGGCACATACAGTATCAAGGCGGGCACACTCAGGGTAGAGATACATACCCACAGGGCAGAGAACAGACATGCAACACTGTCAGAGCATACAGTACACAGACGAATATCAAAGTATTTCTGTGCTTTGCACTTAGTACTGTTACAGTAAATGCTGTTAGTACGAAGTCGGATTACAGAGGATAAAAAGACATTCCACCATGTGGCCCCCACACTCATCTAACATTGAATGCATTGTAAGCTCCAAGGAGCAGGGCCCTCGAACCCCCCGTGTATTGAATCGTATTGTTACTGTACTGTCTCCCTTTATAATGTACAGCAAACTGTTGGCGCTATATAAATTCTGTATAATAATAATAATAATGTGCAAAAGGGGGATATTTTTTCTGCTGTATTTCAACAAAATGGTGATCTGGGATGAATAAAATCACTGTGGCTTGGTTGGTGGAAGGGCCGGTGCTACCACTAGGCAAACTAAACTAAGCAGCTGCCTAGGGCGCACTACCACCTAGGATACAGCCACAGCTGGAAACAGCATTTATTTTTCAACATACTCCCCTGCTACATTTATGCACTTATCCCAGCATTTTTCTATGCCAAAGCTTTGCAGGCATTAGATTTGTCATTACACCTGAACCATCCTAGGAAAGTCTGCTTCACTTCATCATCATTGTGTTCACTGTTCCCACAGAAAGATCCATCTCTCTTTTGCAATTTCACGACAAGTTATGTGTCGATTATCTAGGATTAGACATTCAATACTATGTTCACAAGAATGACATTTGTGGGCTGTAAACCACCACAGCTGGGATCGTCAGTAACGGACATACGGCCATCTTTGAAACATTTACACCATTCAAACATCTTACTGCGGCTGAGCATCTCATCACCGTACTGTGCTTCAAGACTTCTGTGGGTTTTACACCTTTGTTTGCAAGAAACTGTATCACCACACGCTGTTCTATGCACGCACTAACTCTCTCATAAGCTCCAGAGGCAGGAGAACTTACAGGGGCGGAGAGGGGACCAGTCCCCAATGAGTGGGGAAAATGTCTGGTCCTCCTGGAAGGAAATTAGCTTGGTTCATAGAGGAAACTGGGACTTTAATCCATTACACTGCAGGATGGCTTAGGAAGAGGGGTTTGGGATTAAGAGAAGTAAGGTCACTGCTGCATAAGGCATTATTTACATTTTATTTTTACCTGGAGTTGACTGTCTTCTTGTAACGACGGATTGTCCAAAACGTTTCTGGCATTTCACTTTTTTTGTGAAACGTTCCTGGAAGCCCTGTATATGACCATATTTTTTGCACTCAGAATGAATTGTTCTTCTACATTATTAAACTCTCTCACATGGCTGAAGTAATTAAACCATAGATTTAAAGTATCACCTACTGTATATGATGAATGCAGACATTCCTCCACAGGTTAGTCAATTAGAAATACACATTCAGCCTTGTTAATATTCTAGATCTCAGCTCAATACATGTTGAAGGCTTCAGGGAGCACAGCTAAATTGTCTCTTTTAACCTTTTACTGGCCTTGGGAGTTTTACACACAACCCTGTTACTGTTGGACCCCGCCATGTTTCCTGGGATTTGTGCATCAATTGGAGGACCTGGAACCAGCATGGCGAGTGCCACTGGGTAGAGTGGAAGGAGATCATTGAAAATCCACTCACTGATCTTCCCTCCTGTTATTGACCTGGGTTTTACACACACCCGTTACCGCTGGTCCCTGCCCAGTGGATCAAGGATTGGCATGGCGGGCGCCCCTGGGTAGAGGGGAGGGAGATCATTGAAAATCTGTTAACTGATCTCCACTTTCTGGTAATGATTCAGATGACAGGGATGACATCAGGGGTCTCATTATAGAGAACCTGCTGCAAAAAAAATGCATCACATAGTGGACTTTTTGTGGCCTATGTGATGGGGGGAAAAAGTACTTTTTTATTTATTTATTTTTTTTTGTTATTACAGTTACAACCAGGCATTTAAATCCGCCCAACCCCCCCTCCAAAAAAAAATAATTGAGCCTTCCTTCCACCCCATTTATGTTCATACTTAAATTGGGGGTGTCTCCATGCAAACACATTTATTCTTGGTAACTCTAAATGTATGACTTGTAGGAACAATATTGGGTACTGAATGGTGTATCTTGTTAGTCAGTATCTAGACACACGTAGTTCTGCTCCTTGCTTTCTGGACTGAGAGCAATGCCTCTGTTGCTGACACCCTCCCACTGTGAGCTGCAGTGTCTGGGAGTGGGAGCATGTGAGACACAAATGAGGGAGGATTTACCTCAGTCAGGGAAGGAAAAGGAATTTTTAAAATGTACTTTAACAGGGACTGGATGTGGCACTTGTTTGAACAGTCATACAGGACTGCCTTTCCTGAATGTTTAACCACTTAACCACCGGAAGGTTTTACCACCTTCATGACCAGCCCCTTTTTCGCTATTTAGTACAGCACTACTGTACACAAATGAAATGTATATCGTTTTCCACACAAATAGAGCTTTTTTGGTGACATTTGATCACCACTGGGTTTTTTAATTTTTTTTGGTAAAAAAAAAAAAAAAAAGATATTTTTGGTTATATATTTTCTTATTGGATATGTTTTATAGCCGAAAGTAAAAAATACTATTTCTTCATAAGCTGAGGCCAAAATGTAGTCTACTACATGTAGAATTAAAAAGAAAATCCCATTAAGTGTTCATTGATTGGCTTATGTGAAAGTTATGTCTACAAACATTATGGTGTGTGTGTGTATATATAGATGTGTATGTATGTATATATATATATATATATATATATATATTGGAATTTTTAATTTTATACCAGTAATGGCAGTGATCAGTGACTTATAGTGGGACTGTGATAGTGTCACAGATTGCCGGCTGCACTAACTGACATCAGACATGTTCGTTTGGAGGTACTGTAAATAACAATACAGTGATTAATGATAACATACACTGTCACTGTACTAATGACACTGGCTGGGAAGGGGTTAACATCTAGGGGTGATTAAAGGGTTAAGTGTGTCCCTAACAATGTTTATTGTGTGCTGATTTTTACAAAATATCTGTACATAGGAAACAATATTTGTGCAAAGGAACAGAGTCCTGTGTATTTGTCAACACAGGGCTCTGGGCTGTGATTGGACCCAGCCGATCAGCACCCGGGAATCATTGGACTTGGAGACAGAGAGATTTTGTCAACAGGTTTCTGCCAATCACAGTGGGAATCAGGGGTTCCCTGGAAGAAGGTGCCTGCACAATTCTCCCACCTCGTATAGGCATGTTTGCTGATATTTACCATATCTGGTTCCTCCTTTCCTCCTTTAAAATGGTATATTCATGTTAGGATGCTATTCATCAAAATGCTATTGACATTTATAAAGGTCAGCTTTCTTTCTAATTATGCTTTATATGAAAAATATTGAATGTGCAATTCCAGACATTCTCCCTCTAGTGTAGTGATCTCCAAACTATCCAAAATGCGGCCCTTTGCTCGCCTTTATCTGTCCCTCGGGGTACTATTCCTCCCACACCAACAAGGAGGCACCATACCTTCCACTGTTACCAACAGTGAGGAGCCGTTTCTCTTACGGAGACCAACAATGGGGCATTTTTCCTTCCACTGACATCAATGATGTGGCACCTTTCCTCCTCAACCAATACCAAAGATGGAGCACGAATCTCCAACCAATACCAAATAAAGGGCACTATTCTTCCAAACAAAATTAGTAATAGTGCTTGTAGTCAGTGGAAGTAGCAAAATGCCCTATGTCATTTCCACTTCCGTTTGTGCTAGGGCATTTTCTACTCCCACTGGCCACTCCGGCCCTCCTAAAGTCTGAAAAACAGTAAACTGGCCTTTTGTTTAGAAAGTTTAGAGAGCCCTGCTCTAGTGGCTACCTGTATTTTAGTGCAATCACTCAGCCTCCCTGCCACAAAATATCTGCACAGTGGTTTTTCAAGAGACATTTTTTTGGGGAAAAATACACTTTAATTAATTTTAATGCTCAAAAACAGAATATGATACCCAATTGTTTGGAAAAATGTAAAAGACAATGTTATGCTGAGTAAGTAGATACCAAACATGTCACTCTTTAAATTTGCGTAGGCCTGTGGAACGGCGCCAAACTACTGTGCTAAAAAGCTTCACCAATGGAGAATTTTAGGTAAAGATTTATGTAGCGGAATACATTTTGTCCTAAATTTATGGAGAAATTTATTTTTTACTTTTTGCTATTAAACAAGTTGATTTTTAAAATTTTTTTTACTCAAAGACCATGTTTTTTCTCTCAAAATAGTTTTTTGTTTATAGCGCAAAAAAAACAAAATGCACAGGTGATCAAATACCACTGAAAGAAAGCTCTATTTGTGGAAAAAAAGGACGTAAACTTTGTTTGAGTACAGCGTTGCATGACCGTGCAATTGTCAGTTAAAATAACCGTATTGCAAAAAATGGCCTGGTCAGGAAGGGGGTAAATCCTCTGGAGAGCAAGTGGTTAAATAGGCATCATATACACAGGACATTTAACTGTCAATATCACGTTGTAGCAAATTACATGGTGAGAAGCTTCAGTAGGGCTGGTCTGTGTTACACATCTGTGAACACAACCGAGAACTGCAAAGGCACTACTAGGATTTACATCTTTTGCTTCCTGAGATACTGGCTCAAAGATGACATCCTGGTGCTCAGACGCTGATCCTAGATGATGTATTAACACAGGGGAGTACTGTGATTGGTAATATGTGTAAGTGGTACACTGACAGATTATTCACATGCCATGTGCATGTATGCTAAATAATCTGTTTCATTGTCTCCTATAATAATTTTGTCTGGCAGCAGAAGGGTTAAAGTGCAGAAGGCTATTTGTGAATGATCGAACCTTTGGGATAAAGGACAGGCAGCCTTGTAAGGAAGTTAGTGAAGTTTTCCATCAATAATCCATTTCTGCGGCTGTAATTATGAACATACACACTGACAATATTCAGCCGTTGATCGTTCTCCTAGACGGGTCTCTCGTGAACCGGTATGTAATAACTTCCACACACTGTAATATTAATGTGATATTACTAATATTGGATTACTGTGTCCTCGGGCTTCATTTCACCAATCTGCAGTTAAATTGGGTGATTTTACAGTGAAAAGCAAATCAAGCCATCTTATGGATTGAGTTTAATCAGGGGTAATGGCTCTCTGCGGGCCCCTGCCACTACAGAAGGGCCCCATCCCCAGGGCTGTTTTTACTTGCTAATGATTTCCACCCTTTCATGACTTCAGCTTTTAAGCTCACACTGGCATTTTTCCCATTTAGATGGAACCCAATGCAGACAAATGGAGGCTTCCAACTGACACTTCTCACACATACATTATGTAACTCAAACCTTGGAACATGTATGAGTTGTTCATTCTCAGGAAATTGTGTGCTAGGGGTAACCTCCTACCCAGCAAAACCGTTTGATGCTTTTTAGTCATGTCTTGCTATCAGTGGGTAGGAGGTTACCCCCAGTACACAGTTTGATGCTTTTCAGTCATGTCTTGCTATCAGGCAGTACATCTAAAATCTGTGCACTCGCTACAGCTGTATGCATTGGACAAAGCACAACAGAGCCATTATAAAATGCTGGATTATGTAAATATATGGCTGCAAAGCACTGATAATGCTAACTGTATTTCAAGCACTGATATGGATTTGTGGCATAACAACCAGAAAATTAAAATGCCTGCTTTCACTGACCTTTCTCTGAAAATGTCAGTTGTCTGGCTGTCATGCTGATCCAATTGCTTCATTACTTTAAGTCACTGGCACAGAACAGGTAAACAGAGCAGGTGTTCTGACTTCACTTGCTGCATGCTTGGTCTAGGACTATGGATCTAATGCTACATTCAGTAATTCAGATTAACACAATGACAGTTTGACAAGCTTTTCTTTTTACAACTTGTACTGTTTTTAACACCCCTAGGTTAGTCTGATGGGTGTGTCTTCTGTACTAGTCAAATCTGGAGATGGCCATCTTTTGTGTATTGTGTACAGTTGCAAGAAAAAGTATGTGAACCCCTTGGGATTACGTGGAGTTTTGCATGAATTGGGCATAAAATGTGCTCTGAACTTCATCTAAGTCACAACAATAGAAGAACACAGTCTGCTGAACATAATACTACACAAACATTAGATGTTGCCATGGTTTAATTGCACATAACATGTAAACATTCACAGTGCAGGGAGGAAAAAGTATGTGAGGCCCTAGCTTAATGACTTCTCCCAGAGCTAATTGGAGCCAGGAGTGAGCCAACCTTGACTCCATTCAGTGTGATGTTATTGGATGTGTTGCTGACAGTTGTCCTGCCCTTAAAAAACACACACCTGTTTTGGGTTTACTGGTTTCAAGAAGCACTGTCTGATGTGAATCATGCCTCGCAGAAAAGAGCTCTCAGAAGACCTACGATCAAGAATTGTTGACTTGCATGAAGCTGGAAAGGGTTACAAAAGTATCTCCAAAAGCCTTGATGTTCATGTGTCCACGGTAAGACAGACTGTCTACAAATGGAGAAAGTTTAGCACTGTTGCTACTCTCCCTAGGCATGGTCGTCCTGTAAAAATGACTGCAAGAGCACAGCGCAGAATGCTGCATGAGGTAAAGAAGAATCCCAGAGTGTCAGCTAAAGACCTACAGAAATCTGTGGCACATGCTAACATTTTTGTTGACACATCTACAATAAGGAAAACATTAAACAAGAATGGAGTACATGGGAGGACACCACGGAGGAAGCCATTGCTGTCCAAAAAGAATATTGCAGCACGTTTGAAGTTTGCAAAAGAGCACCTGGATGTTCCACAGCACTACTGGCAACATATACTGTGGACAGATGAAACCAAGATTGAGTTGTTTGGGAAGAACACACAACACTATGTGTGGAGAAAAAAAGGCACAGCACACCAACATCAAAACCTCATCCCCACTGTAAAACATGGCGGAGGGAGCATCATGGTTTGGGGCTGCTTTGCTGCCTCAGGGCCTGGACGGATTGTTGTCATTGATGGGAAAATGAATTCCAGAGTTTATCAAGACATTTTGCAGGAAAACGTACGACCATCTGTCCGCCAACTGAAGCTCCGCAGAGGATGGGTGATGCAACAGGACAATGACCCAAAGCATACAAGTAATTCAATAAAACAATGGCTGCAACAGCACAGAATACGCCTTCTGGAGTGGCCCAGTCAGAGTCCTGACCTCAACCCGATTGAAATGCTGTGGCATGACCTTAAGAGAGCGATTCACACCAGACATCCCAAGAATATTGCTACACTGAAACAGTTTTGTGAAGAGGAGTGGTCCAAAATTACTCCAGATCGTTGTGCAGGTCTGATCTGCAACTACAGGAAACGTTTGGTTGAGGTTATTGCTGCCAAAGGAGGGTCAACCAGTTATTAAGTCCAAAGGTTCACATACTTTTTCCTCCCTGCACTGTGAATGTTTACATGTTATGTGCAATTAAACCATGGCAATATCTAATGTTTGTGTAGTATTATGTTCAGCAGACTGTGTTCTTCTATTGTTGTGACTTAGATGACATTCAGAGCACATTTTATGCCCAATTCATGCAAAACTCCACGTAATCCCAAGGGGTTCACATACTTTTTCTTGCAACTGTATGTGACCCAGGGGGGTATATCAGGATCTGTGTATCCAGGCCACCATTGACCTTATTGAGCCATATTATTCTCCAATGCCGTAAAATGAAGATTTATGCAGTTCTCTAATGTTTCTCGTTTTTATGAGGTCACTGCTGGGTTTAAGGCCGAAGGGAGCTCTCCAAACTCACCCAGACCAATCCATAACATTGTATGAAAGTGGATCTGTCACACAGGAGCCAAGATCCCAGTGCTGCAAATTGCCCAAATCACTTCTAGTCTGCAAACCTGTACTGCCATCACAGATCATGCGTTTGGGCACCTTTTTAGTTAAAGAATAAGTTAACAGATCACAAGTTTACAGAAGAAAATGTAAAGATGAATCCACACAGAACACACTGTCCACACCCTGCTCTTCTCCCTCTCCACTGTGCAGTGCTTCTGGGATAGATCAAATTGATGCTGATTAGTCAGCAGTGTCAGAGAATCACAGCACTGAGAAAAGAGGGAATTTCAATACTCCCGGACCACTGGAACAGTGGCATGAGCATTAAAAGCTTACTAGACGTACGTACAGTGGGGTCTGTGGGTAGGCAGGGTCTATGATGTTAGTTCACCTTTAAGCGGCTTTCACACTGCAGCCCTTGCTATGTACTTTTTAAAATGTCTAGCACGTTTCACAAGTTTTAAATGCATTGCACTAAAATTTAGCGCAACGCATCTGCAGTGAATAGTTGGTTGTTAAGGACACCATCGGGTTCTAACCCCTTATGGGGTATACTTGGATTTTGCAAAAGCGTTTGACACAGTTTACCTTACACATTAGCTGTGTGTGGGGAAGTCTACAGGCTTGGAAAAATCTGTATGTAAATGGATAGAAAACTGGCTAAAAGATCGTATTCAGAGAGTAGCAGTTAATGATTCATACTCTGAATGGTCTGGGGTCATCAGTGGTGTACCCCAAGGTTCAGTGTTGGGACCCTTACTTTTTAATACATTTATAAATGATATAGGGTCTGGGCAGGGGTGGACTGACAACTCATTGGGTCCCTGGGCAATAAGGGATCATGGGGCCCCTGCATGGGCGGACTGACCATTTGGAAACTCGGGCACTGCCCGGGGTCAGTAGGGGGCCCCATGAGATGCCCCTGGTACCTTTTTCATAGGCTTTTTTGAGTTTGGGCAAGGACACAGAGGCCCCATGATCCCCTATTGCCCGGGGGCCCCATGAGTTGTCAGTCCGCCCCTGGGCCCCTGTGTCCTTGCCCAAACTCAAAAAATCCTATGAAAAAGGTACCAGGGGCATCTCATGGGGCCCCCTACTGATCCTGGGCCCTCGGTCAGTGCCCAAGTTTTCAAATGGTCAGTCCGCCCCTGGGTCTGGGAATATAAATCCCATTTCAGTCTTTACAGATGACACCAAGCTGTGCAGTGGAATAACGTCCTTACAGGATGTCTCCAATTTACAAGCTGACTTCAATGCTGTTTAATTGGGCAACTATGTGGGAAATGAGGTTTATTGTTGATAAATGTAAGGTTATGTACTTGGGGGCTAAGAATATGCATACATCATACATACTAGGGGGGGTACAACTGGGGGAATCAATGGTGGAGAAGGATCTGGGGGTTCTGGTAGATCACAAGCTTAATAATGGCATGCAATGCCAAGCTGCGGTTTCTAAAGCGAGCAAAATCCTCTCTTGTATTAAAAGAGGTATAGACTCCAGAGAGATATCATATTACCCCTGTACAAATCATTAGTAACACCTCATCTGGAATACGCCGTTCAGTTTTGTGCACCAATTCACAAAAAACATTGGGAACTGGAGAAAGTACAGAGAAGGGCAACCAAACTGATACGAGGCATGGAGGAGCTCAGCTATGAGGAAAGATTAGAAGAACTGAATTTATTCTCTCAAAAAGAGATTAAGGGGGGATATGATCAATATGTATAAATACATCAGTGGTTCATATAGTGAACTCGGTTTAGAGTTATTCACCCTGAGGTCATCACAGAGGACAAGGTGGCACTCTTTACGTCTGGAGTAAAAGAAATTTAATCTCCAAACATGGAAAGGTTTCTTCGCAGTAAGAGCTGTGAAAATGTGGAATAGACTCCCTCAAGAGTTGGTTCTGGCCAGCTCAGTGGATTGCTTTAAAAAGGCCTGGATTGTTTCTTGGATACACAGAATACAACTGGATACTAACATTTATAGGTAAAGTTGATCCAGGGAATATCCGATTGCCTCTCGGGGGGATCAGGAAGGAATTTTTTTTTTTTTTGCCCTCCTCTGGATCAGCTGTGGGTATAGGATTATAACTTTTTTTTTTCTTTCTTTCAATGGTTGAACTGGATGGACTTTTGTCTTTTTTCAGCCAGACTAATTATGTAACTTAATAACCAGTGAATAGCAGAGACAGCACCAGTGATAGCTGGTTGTTACGGAGCCAGTACCTGCCAGCATCATTAGAAACCAGTAATAACTACACTTTTGCCTCCCCCTGTACCTCCGGGGGCTATCATTCCAACCAGTGGCGCACACAGTCATGACACCCAGTCAGGGGGCTGTAAATGGGACAAAGAGCATCTACCGCTCACGTCTAGGTATACCACTGGCAAGGACCCTCTTAATGAATGGGCACACCTGAGCACTGCCCAGGGACCACAGGTGCATGGGGGTTCATGATCAGGGTCAGGACACAGAGGACGGGTCCTGTGTTGGGGGGTTCACTGGTAATTTGGCCGCTGATGACACTCTTGACAGGAGTGACTGAAGAAAGAACCACGACCCGCTTTTGCAATAGAGAGGATTCAGTTTTCATCTTTATCCTGCAGGGGGCAAAAAAGAGCAGCTCTGAGACTGAACTTATAGTATCTCAGACTCTGCATGGGAAAAGAAAGAAGGGCTGACTTCATTTCAGGTGGCTGTGAGTAAAAAAATGTAAGAGGGGAGGGCACAGCTCTGATGTATGGGGACACTGTGGTGGGGGACATGTGATGTATGGGGAATCCTGGTGTTTGGGGACACCTGATGTATGGGGACACTTTGGGAAAACCTGATGTATGACAACACTGTAATTGTGGACTTCAGATGTATGGTGACACTGATGGGGACATTTGATTTCCCCCATTAGTGTCCCCATACATCTGATGTATGGGGACACTAATGAGGAGAGCTGATGTATGGGGACATTGTATTCATCAGATGTCCCCCATCACAGTGTCCCCATGGATCAGATGTCCCCCAAAGTGTCCCCATACATCAGGTGTCCCCATACATCAGATGTTTCCCACTACAGTGTCCCCATACATAAGATGTCCCCCATCAGTGTCCCCATACATCAGATGTCTCTGATGGGGGACACTGTAATGAGGGACAGTTGATGTATGGGGACACTGTGATGGGGGGAACATCTGATATATGGGGACACTGATGGGAGGAACATCTGATGTATGGGGACATCCGATGCATGGATACACCGTGATGGGGGTCACCTGATGTATAGTATATGGGCACTGTGATAAGGGAAACTAATGTATATGAACACTGTGATAGGTGAACTTGATGCAGGCTGGTAGAATCCCCAGGGCATTACTTTGCCCAGGGGCCCAGAATGCTATTAGGATGGCACTGCCACTGGCTAAAGGATGGATTTTTAATGCTAGAAGGTACAGATATTTTATAAAACTATACTGTATGTGAAATGTCAGGAATGTATTCATGCAGATTTGTAAATTTACTGATTCCGGAGTGGGCTGAAGATCAGGTTTCACAGCTAATTGACACAGTAGTTGTTCAGCAGTTCAGGACAGCCTCAGGGCAGGAGTTTATCCTGTTCACACATGTGCGGTTTAGAAATGGTTCCATATAAATCAATAGCCTGTATTCTGCACCTGACCCGGACCGCACTGCTCAGAAATTGAACAGGATTCTTTTTTTCAATCCGCACTGCCAGTGCACCAGATATATGCGGATTGGGTGTGGTGTGAACCGCATCCAGTTCACATAACTTGTGAAATAATATTGCTTCCTATTGTGCCTGTTCACATATAAGTGAACAAGCAACACACCATGTGGACACATCATTTGTGCAAAAAGGGACATTGGTAGGGACTGATTTCCAGCGCAGGGAATTGTTCTTGGAAACATGGGCATTTACTGACTGCAGACCTATCAAATCAAAATGTATGTAGAGTAGGTCACACTTAAAAAGCAGTGAGCAGATTTCATAATAATGAGCAGATTTCATAATACTCAGCATAAAAGAGAATTTGTTTACCTGTCGTAGAAAG
Organism: Staurois parvus; assembly: GCF_062004578.1. Classification (NCBI taxonomy): domain Eukaryota; kingdom Metazoa; phylum Chordata; class Amphibia; order Anura; family Ranidae; genus Staurois; species Staurois parvus. The sequence goes on from NW_028317950.1 coordinate 26,287,727, forward strand.
AAAATTAGAAAGCAGTTTGGTTGCCATCACCGCTTTGCTTAGGGACTTGTATTTACAGACATCACACTAGGCAGTGAATTAAATGCAACCAGGAGAAAGCACGCTTTTTAATTTCAGGGGGGAAAAAAGGATTGCTTTTCAGATGTTTTTTTCCCCTACACATTCATGCTGACTTATTCAGAGGATAGAAAGCAGTTCAACCAGAGCAGAATAGGACATGCCACATTAACGAAAGCTCAACATGATGCATGGCAAAGGCAACATTGCTTCATACAATTCAATTCATAATTCAAACATTGCTTTCTTCTAAAAATGCTTCAAGTAGATCAGAACACTAGCAAAACACCAGTGCCTGCATAAACAATGCTCTAGGAATATGAAACTAGAAAGCAATCCGCTTACATTCAATTCATTTCCCATACTTATTGTATGGACAATTTACTATTGATTAGCAATCACAATATGAACTAAAAGGCTTGTCCATTTAAAAGTGATATTTAAGTTATAGGTGGAGCCTGATGGGCTGGTTTATTTGTCTCAGATGCTCCAGCCGTGAGAATTCCCTGCTAATATTCCTAATGCTGTACCAGCCTGCCTGGGAGTGTTTAGTATTCTTGCCCACCTTGTGTGTTCCAGCTTCTTCTACTGCCTTCTCCATCATATAAATGAATAAAAAAACAGCAGGGATGGTGGGAGCCACTCATAATGGAATTGTGTGCTATAAAAGTGGTATATATACACAAAATTGAAGCGCAAAAACAATGGTGTATGTTCCAATATATGAAAATAGCAATGTGTCCATAAGTCCACAAGATAAAACTGCACAGACCAATAGTGGAACATACACCATTGTTTCTGTGCTGCAATTTTGTGTGTGTGTATGTATATTTGTGTGTGTATGTATATATGTGTGTGTGTGTGTATGTATGTATGTTATAGTTATATATATATATATATATATATATATATATATATATATATATTCTCACTTTTATAGTGCAGTGAGTTCTATTTTGTGGATTTATGGACACATTTGTATAAATGAAAATAGCAAAGTGCAGTGCTAAATAATGGTGTATATTCCAATATCTGTTCTGAAGGTTTACTGTATATCTATGTCTATTGCATGCGACTATTTTCTAGGCAGCGCTGACTTTTGCACACAGTTTCACTCTTCACTAGTAAGCCTCACTACATTCTACACTACAAAGTGGCAATCTCATTTCACATGTGATCTATTGGTGATAAATGGTCTGGAGTGAACATTTTCTAATTGTCTTCATAAATTCTCACCATATTCCACAGAACTCTTGGTTTCTCTCCACTGGGACGGCTGGACCAGCCTCTTCAGCATGGCGTTCCAAGCTTTCTAGTAAAGAATTGTGCCCATCAACAGAGGATGTCACAGCCCAGATCCTGTTCCCAGAAGGAAAAGGAAGACAATTAACCCTTTCCTTTCACCCAACAGGGCATGCCTTCTTGGAGTCACTCAATGGCCCATAAGGGACAAATGGATTTTCAGTGGCAAGGATCTGGTTTTTATTAGTGTATCAGGAATAGATAAACATCTGCAGCAGAATGAGAATGACACCTTTATAGAGGGGAAGGTGGGGGGGGGGGGGGGGTACAGCTGGGACCACTGAAGAGGAGAGTGCACTATTGGAATCTCTGAGGGGCCAATTACACTTTGCCGCTGCATTAACCTAAGTTGTGATAACACAGCCGATTCATTGCTGCCAATGGACCGCACTGCAACTGTTGTGGTGTGCTGGAGTACAGGCATTTTTGGGTGTCTTTCAGTATGAAATGGCATTGTAAAGTGAGTTATATGCATTGCAGTTACACAAGGTAAAAACAGATTGTGCCCTTTAGATTTGGATCGCCTTTATTGTGGCCATGCATGGAGCGATTTTACAAATTATTGTATTGTTGGTTTACTGTCCAGGAGGATTAAAAAATAAAAAAACTATTGCAAGATTGTTTGAGGTGCCATAACTGATTGTTAGGTGTGTTGTCCAATACTGCAAAAAAAGTCAGATCTAAAAACAGTCTGACTGATCAACTTTGGGGAAAAAAGAATTAAATTAAGCAGTACCTTTTTGATTATTCATAGATTTAATTATATGACCACGATTAGGTTTATCAGCAGCTACGTGGGCCTACCTAAACAATCTTTTTATTTTATATTCAGTTGGCTAGGTCTCTCAGAACAACATTGTTGTTGGTAAAACAATCAGATTTCAGTTAATCTGGTCCCACACATGAAAATTACCAAATGGTTAAAGGTTCAGTCCACCCAAAGCTTAGATTTTAATGACTCTCCCAACTTTTCTTCGGTCTTGTATTCGGAAGAGATGGTGCATCTAAAGTCACCATCATCAGCTCATATAAGAGTCCTCTCTACTACCACCAACCCCCCCCCCCCCACTGAGAATACCTACAGACAATGATGGACTCGGCGCAGACGGCAGGAACAGCGCCCTGGGGACACGTTCCTGCAAAGACTTTGGAAAAGCTTTTAGCGGTGCAGCTACTGAAACCTTTTAATGGGTCACAGTGAGTGGAAGGAACATAAGCTGGTTCTCTGCCACAGTGAATCTGCCGTGACTCAGTCCTCGCCAGGAATACACTGCGCTCCTTTTACACCTCAGATTCCCAGCAACAGAAGAATCAGATTTGATTTTCTGAGCTGGAAAAGACAAAGCAATGCACAGTAGAAAGGAAGGACTTTTTAAGGCTCCCTGGTACTAGATGGGTTCACATTAAATCTTGTTGTGTAAGAGAGGAGCTCACAGTGTGGAGAGGGAGTACAAGACTGTTGTCTTACTGCTGTTGTCATTTGTACAGTGCAGACAGAATAATCTAACATACGTAATGGAAATCTGAACTAAGGGCAGGGGCATCCCTAGGGTTGGTGTCACCCCTCCAGAGGTGGGCGGTCCCTGTCGTGCACACACAGCCTGGCTCTTCCCCTCCCTGTGTCCCATCGCACCCCCCAGACCGATGTTGCAAGATCAGTTAACCCCGTATAGGTTACAAGCCAACAAGATGGATCGGAACTACGGATTGGAGAGCATAATGGATTAACTGATTTTGCAACACCAGTCCGGCGGGTGTGACGGGGACACAGGGAGGGGAAGAGCCAGGCTGTGTGTGCACGACAGGGACCGCCCACCTCTGGAGGGGTGACACCACGTATTACCGCAGATCCGATCCATCTTGCGGGGGATCGTCGGCCTGTCTTTAAAACTTTTTGGTGTCACTCTGTGAGATAGGTGTCACCCAGTGCGGCGTGCACCCACCTAGGGATACCATTGACAAAGGGAAATACAGAACTGACATTGCAGACTTCATGGCAATGCTAGTCACCTGGCTGTTGTGCTGATCATTTGTCTTAAAGTGGTAGTAAAAAAAAAAAAAAAATTTCCCCCTGCAAGGTAATGTAACATGCACCGCATACTAGCACATTATGGGAGACCTACCTTAAAACAAAGCCCTCCAGTGCCGCGATGTCATTGCTGATAGTTCTTTCCTCTTCCATCTGATCTTCCTCATTGGCTCCAGCATTTGAATGTCCGAGCTGTGATGATGCACACAGGAGAACCACAGCACTCTGTAGGAATGGCATGTCGTCCCTTCAGAGCGCAGTGCCCCAGTGGCGTCACCAGCTGCAGTAGTGAATATCTTCTAAAAGGTGCAAATTTAGGAGATGGTCACTTGTCCTTTATTATAAAATTACCTGTAGGGACAAGGAATAAGTGGCGTTTACTACCACTTTAAATACTTAACCTCTGAAAGGTTTTACCCCCGTCATGACCAGGACATTTTTTGCTATTCAACACTGTGCTACTTTAACTGGCAGTTGCATGATGAAGCAACATTGTACTCAAATTAAATTTATATAATATTTTCACACAAATAGAGCTTTATTTTTTTTGGTGGTATTTAATCACCACTGGGTTTTTTTTTTCATTTTTTGCTATATACACAAAAAAAAAATAAAATTTAAAAAAAAAAACCCTACATTTTTCTTTGTTATAAAATTTTGCAAACAATCTTTCTTTATACATTTAGGCCAAAATGTATGATGGTAAAAAAATAACCCAAATCTGTGTATATTAGTTAATCTTTGGGTTATTTTTTTCCATAATACATTTTGGCCTAATAGTCTTCTGTGAATATTAGTCTTTATAACAGACAGTTTGTATAACTAATATACAAACTGAGTCTACAAATTATGGTATATATATTAGAAAATTGATAAATCCTGATGTGCAGTCAGGACAGTACAAATATCCTCCAAATGACCCTTTTTTGGAAAGTACACAGTACTAAGTAAGAAGCATGGGAAGTTTTCTGAAATTGTAACTCAATGGGGACAAGTCACTAAAGGTTATTGCATGTGTTACATCAGTCAGGTGAGAACATATTACATGCGATACTGAAAATGTCAATTCACTATTGCTAGTATGCGGCATTTACCACAAATAGCAAAAACACTCGGTAAATACTACATAAAAAGACCTTCGGGATTGGTATGGAGTTTGAGGGGAACCCCCATGCCAAAATGAAAAAACAAAAATGGTGTGGGGTCCCCCCTAAAATCCATACTAAACCCTTATCCGAGTATGTAGCCCGACAGGTCAGGAAAGGGGGGGGGGATGAGTACTCCCCCCCCCCCCCCCCCACCTTTTGAACCATACCAAAAGCCACATGCCCTCAACATGGGGAGGGTACTTTGGGGCAGGGGCCATGTTGATGGGGACAAGGGCCTCTTTCCCTGGCCGGTAGTTGTAGGGGTCTGCAGGTGGGGGGGGGGGCTTATCAAAATCTTGTGATGTCATCGACCTAAGCACACTGGGTCAATGATGGCAAAAGGGGGCCGGCTCACACAGCAACAGGGGGCCACACCCTTTAGTTATTTAAGAACTGTCAGGTGGTGGAGCTCTCAGACGTCGGCAGCCTTCGTCAAGAGCGGAGCCTGTGGGGTTTTTTTTTTTCCGGGGTTGGCTGTGGGCATTGTGATTGACAATAGATCTAGACTGGGAGTGGGGACGACTTTTTTTTTTTTTTTTTTTTTAAGGACAAACCTGAAGTACCCACTTTGTTTTTTTTTCCCGTAATTTTTAACCGCCGGAATTTTTTTTACATTAAGCTGTCAGCGGGGAACCCACTGACATCTGCTGACTCATTACATTACTGTGTGTTTTCACTACTAAATACTGCATGACTAACTAATGCTGTATCAGATGTCTACTGTCACAAATCACAATTTTTTGAAAAATGAAGGAATTAAATAATTTTTTTTTAACATACTGTCACCAGTGCAGTACAATGTCATATGACTAGTGTGGCAGTGATACTAGCTAGTGAAAGTGTGAAAACAAATTTTTTTTTTTTTAACTTTCACTTTTTTTTATTTTACATACTTACAGCGTAGTTCAGTATCATCAAGTGACACTGTACTACTCTGGGGGAAGGGGGTGATCAGGGATTTTTTTTTTTTTACACTGTGATTGCTTGTTACATTGATGATCACTGTTAGGTTCCTTTCACACTTGTGCAACTTAAAGTTGTTAATGAACTACTTTAGTATGACTTTCAAGCAACTTGAGTGCCATAGACGGCAATGTAAACCCTCAAAGGTCGTATGAAAGTTGCACCTGAATATTATACATGCAACAGTTGTCCATTATTAATGAAAGCCAAAGTTGTGTCCAAGTTGCACCCATCCAAAGTCATACGACTTTTGAGTCGTACAAGTGTGAATGGAACAGCAACCTTTTGAATTGTCATGAATGGTTTTAATATTGTGATGTTGTGATTGAACTGAAGCTATCAAATGATATGGGGTGCTGTGATTGGCCCAAGTACCATGTGATCACTAGTGCACAATCACAGAACACACAATGTAAACAATGATGTCACAAATGGATTCCATTCATGACTACTGTTAACTATGGTCATGTGATTGTACAGCAATCATGTGGTATCTGGGCTGCTCACAGTGGCCCATTACCAAGCACCGCAATCCACTGTGTCTGGGGGACACAGCATTTGCAGGGCACGCTAGTGCACATAAGCAGCGCAATGTACGGGTACGTTGTGGTGTCCGGGGGAGAGGCTTGCCAGCAGTAAATTTACTGTTGGCAGTTGGCAAGTGGTAGGGAACTTCACTCTTGGTCGTTTTGTAAAAGTCAGCAGCTATACTATTTGAAGCTACTGACATTTATTTTTTAAGCACCAGTCTGAATAACAAATGAATGTAATTCTCGTCTGGCCAAGAATTAAAAAAAAGGAGGAGGTACCTGTTACTCCCCCCTCCAAAAAAAAAAAAAAAAAACTTCAAATGTGTTTGGAGGCTTGTATCAGATAAGCAACAATTTTGAGTGAAAGCTCACTTTAAATAAACTCAGTCACCAGCCCGAAAGCAAGCATGCAGCCAGTGAAGTTAGAACACGTGATAAGCATGCTTACTTAAAACAGTCACTGACTTCTGAAGTCATTATGTTGGCATGACTGCTAGACAACTAGCATTTTCAGACTTCAACAGTTGTGGACTCTAGCTTTTGCTTTTATTTGTTACCCTCATAAGCTCACCTGTACTATCTGACCACAACTATTACATCATCTGCCAGTCCCATTGAAGGCCTGGTTTACACTAGTACGGACACAGCAGCCCATTCAGAGAAAAGATGCATGCACCTTTTTCAAAACACATCCGCACGGAAACTGCATGGTCTATTTGACTATGCGGTTTCCACACCCGCGCTACGAGATGAGATGCGTGGGGGTGCCATTTAGAACGAGAAACGTGATTCCTGCACCCGCAGCTGCATTGCATCAATTTATTTTTTTTAAAGTCCCATGGTGTAGCGAACACACTCACAAAACTAGCGCCCGGTGAAAAAAAAAAAAAGTGAGCACACAAAAAAAAGTGTACAGGGTGTATATCTAGCCCTCCTCCGAAGAGAAAGGGGCCTAAGCCCTGATCCCCCTGGGCACAAGGCTCCTGACAGGGACTAAGGCACTCACTGGTCCACATGGCCAAAACCAGGAGGACCCCTTTCTTCAGGAGGCCTGCTGAGGCAAGGCCACCCCAAGTACTTAGGGGGGCTCCCCTGAAGGGAGACCACATGAGAGGAGGAGATCCTGGCCAAAAGGCCACATACTACACTTGATCTTAGCCAAAAGGCCGAGAAGTGATATCAATTCCTGCTATCAGCCTGCAGTGTGCGAGCTAGTGTGAACCAGGGGGAATAAGGGTTTTAACATTAGGCTGGTCACCTGTTCATTCTGGGAGAGGCACAGTTATAAAACAACGAGACTGACATCACACTAAATGAACCCTGTGGTATGAGTTGGGGCATCAGGTCTTGCTTGTAGGTAAAGTTCCAGTAATGGTGTCAGAGTGCTGAGTTGGTCAGTCACCGCACCAGCTAACCTAACCCCATCTGACCCTAATACCTATTTGTCTGGAAGATTATAGGGCATCTAGATGCTTTTGTGTGTAGGACAGGTTTACCAGTTTAAGTGTACCTTTCAATACGTGCTGCAGACAGGAGGAATCATTTCATCAGTTTCTTCTGCCCCAGTGATCAGACAGTCCACAATAACTTTGCAGCAAGCCATAAGGCTGCAGCAGGGGCTGATCTATGTCAAACATAGGTAAATGCAGCCAAGTACTGCACAAGCACAGGATTTACATGACTGTGTCCATCTTGGAGGAATAATTTCAGTCCAGGAAGTAGATACTGACCCTGGATGAGGTTGTAACAAAGATGGCTCCAGTCTTCTGGAGAAAAAAAAAGCAGATGAATGCATTGTTAGCGGGTGTAAAGTGATCAACACCTGGAAAGTGTTACGCTTTCACAAATTTATTCATGCTAGGTGCTCACATGTTAAAGTGTTACTAAACACACAACAGTAAAATCAGTCTGAATATACAGTAAAGCATGATTGTTATACTCACTGTGGAACCTAAGGGATTAATCCTCTGCATTGTGTAAAAACGCTGTTTGATCCTATCTTCTCTGATCCACCTCTTCTTTCTGTGTTCCCCCCTCTTATCTCCTGATAAGACACATCCGTGTGAAGTCACTCTACACATGCTCAGTTTGGTGTGTATTGCTAAAGGTTTTTTTTTTCTTGGGAGAGTGCATGTGATCAGCACAGGGCCAATCAGCATGGTCCAGACAGAGGTCAGGGGTTCTGCAGCCTCCTACAGCAAAATGAAAACTCCTCCTGGAAGCTTTAACATGTGCTTGGCTGAACACTGATAGAAGTCACAAGGCTGCTCTAACTGCTGATGAGAAAAGGTATTTAGCAGTTTATATTTACAAAAATAAGTGCACTTCCATGTTCTGTGGGAGACCAGATATAGTGAATACAGACACTCCTCGCTTAACGACCTACCTGTTTAGCGACCACTCGCACTTACGACCATCTCTTCACCGTTACGACCGCTCACACTTACGACCATCTCACCGACGGTACGTGCTAAAACGTGGTTACGCACTAAACGTGGTAGCGGTGGTAGCGGCCCTGCGTCTCAAAGTCATTCATCATTCATGGCTGAAATTGTACACTATTCTGAGGTCCGGTACTGCTGGTTTCCTGGTCAGTATTCACATTTCAGCAGTACTGTAAATTACTGTATTTTTTTGCGATGCAAAGAAAAAAACTTTATAAACAGCTATACTGTACTGTATACAGTCCAGGATCTCTCTCAGGCCCACACAATACAGCACAGTAGTGTGACAATACTGTATACAGTACAGATATAGTACATTACAGTATGTACAGTACAGTGTAACTATTTATAAAGCTTTTTCTTCAAGCATGCAAGTTGTGTGTGATCTGGGTGCCTTATTCTGTATTGTACTTTACCCCAGATGTCTCCAAAAAGGAAAAGAAAGGTTGCACCAGAAAATGCCAAGAAACAAAGGAAGGCTATTGATCTTGAGAAGAAAATAAAGATCATAAAGGATTATGAAGGTGGCAAAAAAGTCCATGAGATAGCACATGACTTGCATCTGGCACATTCAACCATTTCAACAATCCTTAAGGATAAAGATAGAGTAAAAGAGGCAGTGAAAGCATCAACAGGCTTTAAAGCCATAATAACTAGACAGCGGAAAGGCCTAATTCATGATATGGAGAAGTTACTGGCTATCTGGTTTGATGACCAGATTCAAAAAAGAATGCCATTGAACCTTTCAATAATTCAAGCCAAGGCACTCAATATCTTTGAGACTTTGCAAGCATGCAGCGGTTCAACCGAAACCTTTACAGCAAGTAACGGATGGTTTCAACGGTTTTCTCGAAGATTCAACCTGCATAATCGGAGTGTCAGTGGTGAGGCAGCAAGTGCAGATGTAGAAGCAGCAGAAAAATTTGTTGACCAATTTGATAAAATCATAGAGCAAGGTGGCTATTGTCCAGAACAGATCTTCAATGTGGATGAAACTGGACTTTTTTGGAAGAAAATGCCTGAAAGATCCTATATACACAAAGAAGCTAAGACAATGCCTGGCTTTAAGGCATTTAAGGACAGGGTCACATTGTTGTTGGGAGGAAATGTTACCGGGTTTAAGTTGAAGCCTTTGCTTATCTATCGCTCTGAAAACCCACGTGCATTGAGCAGAGTTAGAAAGAACACACTGCCTGTTTACTACCGAGCAAATAACAAGGCATGGATGACTCAAGCTTTATTTGAGGATTGGTTCATCCACTGCTTCATACCCTCAGTGAAGCATTATTGTCAAGAAAAGGGCATTCCTTTTAAAATTATCCTCCTGCTTGATAATGCTCCAGGCCATCCCCAGTATCTTGATGACCTAAACCCAGATGTGTTTTTAGGTAGATATACTATCTTTACAACTTCAATCCTTCAGCCAATGGACCAGGGGGCCATAGCCACATTTAAAGCATACTATTTACGCACAACTTTTTCCAAAGCTGTAGCAGCAACAGAAAATGATGAAGTAACTCTCCGTGATTTCTGGAGATCTTACAACATTTTAGACTGCATAAACAACATTGAATCCGCTTGGAAGGGAGTGACAGAAAAGTGTATGCAAGGCATATGGAAAAAATGCCTAAAATGTTTTGTGAACAATGTTGCAGTTTTTGAGAAAGATGAACATGTTGATGCCATAAATAAAACAACTATGGAACTTGCTAAAGTGCTTAATTTAGAAGTTGAGGTGGAAGATATTGAGGAATTAGTGCAATACAGGGAGGGAGAGCTAACTACCGAAGATTTAATAGAGTTGGAAGCACAGCAGAACCTGGCGGAGGAGGAAGAAGAAAATGAAAACATGGAAGAAGTACCAAAGAAGTTTACTGTGAAGGGATTAGCTGGTGTGTTCTCAAAAGTGAATGCAGCTATGTTCCAACTAGAGAGTATGGATCCGAATGTTGAAGGATTCACAAAGGTGGAAAGACAAATAAGTCAAGTTTTACAGTGCTATCGTGAAATATATGAAGAAAAAAAGAAAATGACAAAGCAGACCACTCTAAGTGGATACTTTTGGAAAGTTACACCAAGCACTACCAATGCTTCAATTTCTACTCCATCGTGTCCCTTACCTGGGCCTTCAGCAGCTCCTGATAATAGCTCTGATGATGACACAGATGAAGATTTTGAAGGATTCGTTGACTAAAATGATAGCCTGAATTTATTTTTTTTTGTTTGTTTGTTTTGTTTACTGTATTTTAAATATCCTTTTTCCTTCTTGTACACTCTACAATACAGTACTGTGGTTTTTGGTGCTTTAATGTACCTACTGTACTTTGCTAACTTTATGTTCTGTAATACAACATTCCAGTACTGTGTGTAAATTACACAACCTATGCAAATTAAGACAAGTGGAAGTTTTCAGTTTGATCTTTCTTGTTATTTTACTTATTCAGAATACTGTACTGTATTGTCAAATACTATGCATATACTGTATTGTACTGCTGCACTGTAATACAGTGCAGTACTGTGTGTAAATTACACAACCTATGCAAATTAAAACAAGTGGAAGTTTTCAGTTTGATCTTTCTTGTTATTTTACTTATTCAGAATACTGTATTGTCAAATACTATGCATATATTGTACTACTGTATACAGTACATGCAGTTCCTCACTTAACGACCAATTCGCTTAACGACCAAGTCGTTGAAACGGAACTCGGTCGTTAAGCGAGGAGTACCTGTACATGGTCCTGGGTTTAGCAACATGAAGTTATCTGATGTTAGATCCACTTTACATTTGTTAGACCCTGAATACAAACACGTTCAGTATCTGCTTATTGTGCACCAAGCAATACTAAATGGTATTTTGTTCAGCTAGTTTTGTGCATCGCACACCACTGCCACAATGCAAGGCCAGAAGATTACTATACATCATGGATTACCTTCATGCTTCTAGACTTCTTAGGTTGATTCGTGGTCCAATAAGCATATTGGAGATAGAAAGGTGACACAGGAAGCTGCATAGTTGAACTGGTTAAGTATCACTTCATTGGATGTGCAGCAGCTGTTTCGTGAGCACAGAACTGGCTGACAGGCTTCCACATACCTCTAAAAATCTTGATAATTTTATCAGATGTGGATAGTAAGGCTCTACTCTTTTGTACCATATACAGTATATGTATGGTGAGGCTGCCTTCAAAGCCGCATTAGTAGGGTGAGAAGTAACACATCCCCTTTCAACAAGAGATAACAGCAACACAAAAGGTTCAAAGCATTTTTTTATTGTTTTACCAAAAACAAAAATAGGAAATCAAGGGTGAAGACTAGCAATGGTCCAAGGGCTTTGGGGGAAGGAAGAATAGAAGGTGGAGGGGAAAAAAAAGACAAACAGTAAAATAGACCACAACAGTGGCTGCACCAAAGACAAATAAAAAAAAAATGACAAATTAAAATCCACTGGAAAAATGGCAGCCTTTTTTATTTTTAAAATAACCGGAAAACGAAAACGAGGAAATAAAACAAATAAAATACAAAAAGAAAAAAAAATATTCACACTATAGTACTAACAATTTGTCTTTCTTTAAAAAAAAAAAAAAAAGTTTTTTCTTCTGGTAGTTCAACCTAAAATCAGATATTTTATGGTACAATAATCTGTCCAGTATATAAATCAGTTGTTTCAGCACCTTTTTTTATTTTCCTCTGTTACTGTCAAAACATTTTGCTGTAAAAAGATTCTGTAGGAATTCATCTATGGATAACATTGAAAACACATGTCCCGTTGGCCAATGGTAGAAGTCTTTTTCCAGCCGACGGGCAGCGGCAGGTCCATGGAAACTGCAATTGTTAAGTTCCAGCTTGGCAGGGTGGCCTCAAAAGTCAACTTTTTGCACATAAGTGGTTTACGTAAAAAAAAAAGAGAAAAACTCAATTCATGATATTGGTACACCCTACTGAAAGAGTGTATGGTGTGACCGACCAAAGTGTTCACGAGGAGACCATTAAGAGACAAAAATAAATATCTGCACAGACAACTATGTGTGAAGATGCTTTAATTACAGGTGTCCCTAACTATTCTTAAAGTCCTTTTTTAGTTTCTTTAAATGAATGTTCAGCTGTTGCTTTTCCTGTGAAATTTACAAATATTTTTTAAAGAGGTTGTTGAATGTTTGATATAGCTGTAGATAATAATTTGCAGTTAAGTGAACATTGTTTAATTTAGGGCGGAAGGGGTTATTTATCTGCTAATGCTACTAGTTTATGAATTCAGGCTGGTTATCAAGGGCCTTGCTGACTAACAACCAGATGGAGCAGCCTATCCTCAGCAAGACATTGTAGGTACATGAGGCCAAGGAAACCGTAATTGGACTAACCCATATGGCAGGTCCCAAAGTTCCATACCAAAGCCAAAAGTGGCATTTTATTGGTGGTCATCTAAGTACATAAAAGGCAACTGTGTGCATTTACTTTGCCACTGATCCATGCTCGCTCACCCAGGTACCATCTCACTGGTCGTGAGGTGAACAGGGTATTTGACAAAGAGGCCAGCTTCATAAAACACAATCATCATCACTGTCTGCCTACTTTGCAGCAAATCTACCACTTGCATCACAGTTTCGCCTATACCTGGTTACCATTCAGTAATAAAGGGCTTTAGGCCTGAAAGAGCAATCATGCTGTCCTCTTAACAAGATAACCTACCGCTCCTATTGCCAGCTTTGCTGAGGAACTCCTGGGGGTTGCTGACAATGTACGTTAAACCCAACTCCAGTCAAAAAATCTTTGGACAGAATGGAGAAGTCTTTGAAGTTAAACCCATCCATCCCCAAAGCACCTGCCAATTCTTGACACCAGGGTATCAGGATGCTGATTTGGCATCTAAATTTAGCATTTTGATGCAAACTTGAAATGACATCATGCAAAATGATATGACCAGCAGTCCATAGAGACCTCTTCAAGGTGCCAAAAGATACTGGTGCTATGAAGAGGTTTTCCACTTCCAAAAATAGGAGTAAACAAATTAACCCAAGCTTTTTATTTGAAATGAATTGCCTTATTACCCACTTAATTTGGCTTCTTGTTTTATGACTTTGGTGGTGTTGCAAGATTTCACTGTACCTGGGCTGCTAAAAGCTACAGGGCATCTATGAACTAAAAATTAAATAAATATTTAACAATTCCAAATGAATGAAAGTCAAGAAAAGACTTTTCTCGACCTATCTACACTAAGACACCAGCTAGATGGATTATTTGGACACCTCTTATGCTAGGTACACATAACCTGCAGATCTCCAGATGCAGCTGTGATGTTGTTGCTCTCCAAAGGAGGAGGGAGATGCTGAGTCAAATCCCATCACATGCTTTAGGTAGTAATGCCCCAAGCATGCAAAGAAGCCCCTGTGTACATTGAGCCATTCAGCTCACTTTTGATCTGGAACAAGCCAAGTGTTCCCTTGTGCTACCCAGGTATACTTATCTATAAAGGAATTTACTGTCAGACTAACAGTAGAGCTGCCTGTGATGTAAAATGTCTCTTACTGGTCAGTCTCCGCTTTGTGGCTGGACACTCTGAACACAGGGAACATTAAATGCAAAAACTGTCTGTGTGAACTGTGCGTGAGTGACAGAGCGAGTTAATACAGTTGCTCCCCTGGAGGGGCAGAAATACTTTTGCCTGTTCACTCCTTTACTTCCAAAGCTGTGCTCTGGGTCTCTGAGGCAGGAGAGAGATTCACCACAATTTGCAATGGTTTTGACTCAGAAAAGATATAATGGAGTCTAGGAAGTGTCTCTGTTAGTGTTGTTAAGTCCCCCTTACAAAAGAGCAGATGATTTAAAGTGTAGGTCCAGCTAAAACTCCCCCACCCCATTTGGATAAAGCAGGGAAAGGCTATAACCTCTGTAGTGTTTAACTGCTATCTGGTGTCCTGTGCAACAAAGCCACAGCAATAAAAACCCAAGAGGTGTTCTAACCTTTATCCACCCTATTAACAAAAATAATTTTAGGCAGACATACACTTTAAATAACCCTTGCCTGTCAAACTCAGGATCCAGATTTTTAGCGCTATATTAAACTTGGCAAAAAAGTAAAATAAAAAAAAGGAATAGGTCCAAAGTCTTCTCAAGACTGGCTGAGCAGGCCAGAGGAACTGGTGTCAGGCAGCCCGTTTTCTTGTGGTGCTTCAGCTGGGGTGTCAGGCTGGCATGGTGGGGCAGTTTTCAGCACAGAGTGTTTGCATTTGGGAGAGCCACAGCGACAGCTGAAAAGTTTGCCTTTAATGTCCCAGAAACGTTCACCATAATCAAACCTGCAGAAAGGGGAGCAAAAAAAAAAAAAAGTCAGCAAAAGTTCAAGAGTTTTTCGTCTTAATTTTTTATGTGAGGTGAATCAGTCTCGCACATATTTATTTTACTAATTTTTCAGTGCAAACTCTAACTAAATAATTATTTTTTTTACTGAAAACAGTATAGAGCAGCTTGTAACTGTCAATCTTGCAATGCTTCATGGGACTTGTAGTTTGGCAACAGCTCGAGGGCCGCCAGTCTGACACCCGTGGCATAGACCATTTAAACCCCCCCCCCCCCCTCCCAAACAAATAAAGCATAAGCTTCAGGCAGCTAAATGTAAACACACCTTCAGTAGATCTGCTATGGCCAAGAGGAAACAAGCCTACTCTCTCCTAGCTTAACATTCCTATTAGTTCATCACTTGTGGGGATGCCTTGTGACCAATAGGAATGTATCTAAGGCAGGAGGAGGTGGGCAAGCTCCATCACCACCTGAAGTGTTGGAGCTTTGCCCACTCAGAAAAAAAAAAGTTGCTAGCAGGTATAAAGTGAATTATCCGGTAAAGCAGATAAGCCTTGTACACTATTCTGCTGCCTTGGATTTGAGAACAGAAAAGTAAGTCAGTACAAGGAACTTTTGAATTTGAGCTCCTGGTTTGAGGAAGGATTGTAACATTCGTAACGTTGCCATCTAACTGTATCCCAGTGTATTTAATACTGTTGCCAAAGCCTTCTCTGTTTTAATGATATTTAATAAAAGCTTGGATGTTTCATGTAGTCACTAGTGGCAAGACACTTTTGGATTTATAATTACATTTTTCTTCCTGTGTGCCAGAGGATTGGCATGGTAGCATGCTGAACAATTTAGTGTGGTAAGAGATCCACATTAGCGAATTGTTAGTCAATTAAAAAAAAAAAAAAAAGCCAATGGCTAAGGAGTTTTTAATGAATGAAATTAAAAACTACAGGATGAGAGTAAGGCTGGCATGGGGTTAATACCTAATTCTGGATGCTTACAGAGGGTTTTGCAAGGATAGGAAGCAAATCAGCTCATGAACTTTACACCCAGAGATCCCTGATGACAAGGACAGAGTATAATGCACTCCATTACCTTGGCTTTTCTTTACTATTATGAAAAAGTGGAATACCATGACAAAACCTTTATTCTCTAGTTTTCAATCAAGAGTTCCTGATTTTTTTTTGCTGTTTGTGTCTTGGATGCAGAGATTTTCCCTTTTTTTGTCTCCCAACAACCAATGTAGCCAATGTAGGACAGGAAATAAGGATAAGTCTGGCTAGAGAACAGACAAGTAGTCATTGCTGCCATTTTTAATCACCAAAAGAAGCACTGCTAGATAAGGTAGGAGGAAATAACAGAAGAGTGAGTAAACAAAATGCTAGTAAGGAACAGGCCAGGGGGAATGTAGATGAAGTATTTGGTTCTTGCATTCATGAAAGTTTTATTACACACTAGAAGTTTCATTTCAGGCTTAAGACAGCCATACACATCTTGAATTTTGTCTGATTCCTGTTGAGTTTCAAGTCGTGAGGTGGCCCTGTCCGTACTACACGGCTCAACATTATTCTATTTAGGAACAGAGTGAGTTGGGTTGAAATATCTCGGCCAACAGTGATGGCATTCTATCAGATGCAGTTACTGTTTCGGCATTCTGTCAGCTGTGGGTATTGCAGCTGTATGAATAGAGTAGCTGGAAGCAGAAATTCTATTGAATTTCTTCTATTGAGATTCTATATGTCTAACAGTGTATGGCCAGCTTTTTCTACAGACTCTACTTTACTTGTGTCTGCTGGTTGCCATGGCAGTGTGAGAACTTTAATTTTTGGGAGAGTTAGGTGCAACAGGATCAACCAGCATCCATCTCTTTGCAAGATAAATAGCCCCACTTGAGTAGAGTCAAATATGTTGCCTTCCCAGGCAGTATATGAGAAGCTTGAATCTATGAGGCCACATCTCGCAAGTTTCTCACCCAATCTCCTCTCCAAAACAGATCTGTCGGCTGCTGAAGAAGGCGATCCGCGGGAAACGCAGGTCTTGGTGGGACATAAACACACGGACAGGAAGAAGGTTGGGCTCACAGAGATGGTTGATGAAGCGACTGATGTTTCCATAAAATCGAGCATCGATACAGTAAACCTCACCGTCCTGTAATAAAATATTAATCAAATAAGAATTCCAAGTGTAAGGCCACATTTAGTAAGCAAGAGATTCTGCCCAATTCTATCGATAACAAAATCCAAGACCACTTCTGACTGTCTTGTGTTTCTAGCACTGAAGAAAATGTTCTTGAAGGGATATGGAGTTTAGGTATCTGAGTACATGGCCAGCAGATATCTATGGGATTTTACCTCTGCTTCCTGTCATACATTTCCTTTAGATAAAAACATTACTATGGTAATAAGTGGGCAGGGCTTAGTAAAAAAAAAAAAAACATTACCCTGCATTCATTGATTCTCCAGAGGTACTGTGAGCTGAACTGTCAGTGACAGAAAGTTAAAATCATGTTAGGGTGCAACTAAAGCTGGGAACACACTTTTTTTTCATTCAGCCAGCAGGCTGAATGCGAAAAAAATAACAATCGTGCATCCATGATGCAGGAGTCTCTCCGCCAGGATATTGTATTCTGACAGTGGGGACTCTCTGCTGTCACAATACACTGATCAGTGCTGCAGCCGATTGGCTGAAAGCTGCTGATCAAAGGGGGTTTTCCAGCAGTCCTGTTTGACAGAAGCCAATCGACTTCTGTCTAACAGGAAGGGCTACACACAGATCAAAACTCAGCCAGTTCCTAGTGAACACGCCAAATTTCAAATTGTGTGTACCCAGCTTAAGTTACAGGCAGTAAATGTGAAAAAGGGACCTTGGGACTATAGAGTCAAAGTTGCTCCTAAAACCAGACACATAGAATTACTTTGTGCCTGTCCCACACTACAAAGAACCGGAAAGTATGGCCATAAGGAGATTTTTTTTTTTTATGTGCAGCCCCTGGACCTGTCATCCTACTCTTTGCTACAATACCAAGCAAGCCCCTGACCTGCAACCAGCTTTCAGTCAGTCAAGTCAGTGAAGCATGTAGTGAAGTCAGACTGGGGAAGACCGCTCTTGAGCCTGGACCCATAAAAATCATGTCAGCAGTGAAAGTTGTCATATTCCTAATCAGTGGGAGATATACTGTGTCTGCCCCCACCACTGACATCCATAACAAGCTGTGGAGGCGGCTTTAGCCGCACACAGGTAGTAACATTTTACATTCTTTCACATGTATATGAAATTTAGGGTTGATGTAACAGAGAACTTGAAAGCAGTTTGACACATCTGCCAGCACAAAGCACACACCAGCCACAGAATGACTTTAATTGAACTCAATTGCCCCTGTACATTCACCCTTCAAGGTATGAGAATACCCCAAAACTTCTGAAATAAAGCTCATATTTTAGCAGTTTCAATTCAAACAGAGCCTACTGTTCTTATTAAAAGATCTCCCCATCCTTGCAAGGGATGTAGAGAAAGGAAATAAACAGCTTCCAAGTTGTGTACCACTCCAGGAATGGGCTTGAGAGTGCAAGTGGTAGAAAGTTTCTTTACAGGCCTTACAACATTAATCACATTATCAGTAACAGGAAGGAGCAGTGCTGGAAATCACATGGCCTTAAATTACTTTAGTGGTGCTGGTAACGCTGGCTGCTGCTCTTAACCCAGAATGCTTTGCTAATGCCAGACGCCAGGTCTGAATGATTCACTTTTAACACCCCGATATCCGTGAAGATTTATACTGTAATGCTGAGGAAAACACTGATAAAATAAGAGATGAGCAAATTATTTTTGACTTCTTTGGATGGAACGGATATAAATATAAGACACATCTGCCTGGCAATACTAGGGCTGTTGGTTCGAATCCCAACCACGGCATCACCTGCCTGGAGTTTGCATGTTCTCCCTGTGCCTGCGTGGGTTTCCTCCGGGTACTCCGGTTTCCTCCCATACTCCAAAGACATGCTGGTAGGTTAATTGGATCCTGTCTGAATTGGCCCTAGTATGTGTATGTATGAATGTGAGTTAGGGACCTTAGATTGTACACCCCTTGAGGGTTAGGGACTGATGTGAATGTATAATATATATATGTGTAAAGCGCTGCGTAAATGGACGGCGCTATAGAAGTACCTGAAATAAATAAATAAGACCAGTAAAAATTCAGGTTCAGAATAACTGACACACTGACACGCACATTGGCTCCCATTGCTGTCTCAGCCAATGAGGAGGCAGAGACTTGGGACAGCCAAGGCTGTCATTCACATCACTGGATCGTGATGAGGCTCAGGTAAGTATTGAGGGAGCTGCTGCTGTATAGACTGCATGAAGGTAACAAACCTTTAGCCTTTACAACCACTTTAACATTTTCAAAAGATGAAGTGAATAAAAGAAGCTTGCTTTCTCTTGACACTGGTTTCCTTTAATACACCTGAAAATGTGTCAAATATACTGCTAAAATTATCAAATAATTTTAACCAACTCTGTAAGACCATATAAAAAAACTGAATAAATCTGTGTAACAAACAATACTTCGATAACTCCAGATTCGACAATCACGCAAAATCTTCCCAAGGCCAAAATGTAGATTTTTCTTTAGAAATACATCACAGAATAGAAAGAACCTGGAGTAAAATGTAGACAAGAATGAGGCCAGCACTGTGAGGAGGAGCTGTATTTTTTCCTCATATCCCGGGGAATAGGGAGAACAGAGAGGGAGGAAAGGAGAGGGGGCCTCCTTTCTTCAACTCTACAAGCCAACTTTAATTATCACTGCTAATTTCAGCCCTGTCGGGGCCGCGAGCGGAAAGATGCATTAAAGGAGCCGGAGCTGCCTTCTGGGCACGTTTATAATGATCTTTAATGGATGACCGATGCCAGTGCCGCTCGATTAAAGCAGTTGCTGGAAAGCGGTCAGGTGTAGAAAGCGGAGAGCACAGAATTCCTAGCCAGTCTCCAGCACTCGCAGACAGGCTCAGTGCCTCTCGCAACAGGGAACAGTGAAATTTCACTTACAATTACAGGGTGTTCTTTTAATCCATTCTGGAAACTTTACTGCAGTTTAAAAAAAAAAAAAAAAAAAAGGATAATTGTAGTCACTGTAAGGATATGTTCACACTAGCCTTGTCAGCAGGCGTCAGACAGACATTTGGGAAGCGTTTTTAATGCTTCTCAAATGCCTCTGAAAATTCTGCACATGGTTGCACACAGTGCTGTTCACACTGAAGTGTTAGCGTCATGTTGCAGGAAAACTTACGCCTCTGGTCGAGTCAGGAGGAGTTGAAGCCTCCCATTCAAGTCTATGGTGCCGCTCCACAAACGCCTGGCCAGTGTTTGCGGTGCGGTTGTGGAGCGTTAATACCATTTAAACTTCATTATAGGAGTTTGTGGTGCGGTTTTAACGCTCGGCAAACGCCTATTAACCGCCTCAAAACTGCACATAGGGCGTTTTGGAAGCGTTTGCGGAGCATTAAAAACGCTTCACAAATGCCAGGGGCTATAGGGGCATTTGGCAAGAGTTAGAAATAAAGTCAAGTGTGAACGAGCCCTAAATCTCAGAGTCCATTGAGGGGCAGAGCTTAATAGTAAAAAACCAAGGGTTATTATACTGCTACCTACAGGAGAAACAGGTACATAAACTAAAAGCCAGGCCCGAAAAACTATAATCTCTCCCCACACCAATCCTGCCCAGCTGTGGGAGGGAGCTGTGTCCCTCAATGGAATTCAATGATTTAATGGTGAGTATACAAATCCTATTTTCTCTATCATTCATTGACAGACACAGTTTGATAGCGAGATACCCTAGAACATCCAAAAGCAGTTTAAACTGATGGGCGAAGGCAAGCAAAACACCACATGTGAATCCGGCCAACAGGAAACATCAAAACAAAACAAAAAAAACAACCAATGACATTAAACAGCCGCTTGCAAAATTTTTTAACCAAAACTAGCATCTGCTGGTAAAAGTTAGTGAAAGTATGTACAGAAGACCAGGTCGCAGAATTACAAATCTGTAACACCAAGGCTTGCTGATGAAATCCCCAAGAAACACTCAATGCCCAAGTGGAATGAGATTTAATGGTAAATGGGGGCCCTTTTTCTTGCCAATGAAACTTGTTGAATCCAGTTAAAAACAGTGGATCTTGAAGCTGCAGAACCACAGGGTCGCTCTGTGCAACACCACCGCACAGAGGAGGTGAGTATCCACGGCTGGAGGGAAGAATGAATACAGCCCACCAAAAGACAAGTAAGAAAATCCCCCAGAGACTTACACTGGTGAAAATAAGACTTCCGTACTCCATAATAGATCTCACAGAAAGTAGATTTACAAGCTTTTAGCATGGTTAGGATTACTGAATGCAAAATGCCCATGTCTCTCAGAACCTGGGTTTCAGCCAGGCTGTCAAGGCCAACTACCAAGAAGCTGGATGGAATATTGGTCCTTGAGAGGAGAAATCCAGCTGATGTGATAGAGGCCACTGAGTGTCATCTAACAAAAGAACAAGGTCAACATACCACAAGGTTAATCTGGAGCTATGACTGGAAAGTTCTTGACGATGAGCCTTTGAAGCAGACAAGGTAAAATTTCCAGCAGAGAAAGGACAAAGATCATGATGTACTGATCTCAAGACACCACCAGTGCATGTGCCATGGGGGCTTATGTCCTGCCTTCTCTTGTGTTTGATCACTGTACCACAATTTAGTCACTGTACTGTAATCCCCCGTTCACCCCTCTGCCATTATGACAGGAAGGGTGGGGGGGGGAGTGGCTAGCTGTATGTGAACACAGCCAGCACTTACACTTGTAATCGCTGTGATTCAGAGGCGGACTGAACTCATGGGGCCCCAGGGCAATAGGGGATCATGGGGCCCCTGTGTCCTTGCCCAAACTCAAAAAAGCCTATGAGAAAGGTACCAGGGGTATCTCATGGCGCCCCCTACTGACCCCGGCCTTCGGGCAGTGCCCGATTTTCCAAATGGTCAGTCCGCCCCTGCTGTGATTGGTTCACAGTGATCACATGGTACAGAACCATTTTGATTGGCTCATTTTACTTTCCTGGGATGTCTAATGACAGGACAATCGGAGGCATTGCGCAAACACAAACTCTACAAACAAGGATGTTTCTAGCCATCTACTTACAATAAGGCCCATTTCACATATGGCAAAAGAAAGATTCTTTTGGGTGACAAGTGTCGTGCAATGTGGTTTGCTGCAATTGCAGCATGATTTATCGAACAACAATTGCAGCAGAACTCCAACAAGTTTAGGTTTGGGATTGCTAGGATTCTGCCCGAGATCCTAAAACTGCAGATTGGAATGGGGCCTAGCTGTTGCCAAGACTGGCTGATTAATGACACTGCTTAGTCAGGAGGGTGTTAATCGAGACAGCATATGCCTTTTGTGTTGCTACCTATGTACTATTAACATTTAAGCTATAGCAAGCAGGGCTCTAATGCCTACTGTTCCTGAATAGATTGTGTAATAAACAGGACCTTTATACCTTCTGTTTCCGATTAGAAACCTCCTAATCCCAACTTGCTGTATAAAAAGAATGACCCTAATAATTCCAATACCATTTTAGATTATATAACAAGCAGGACCCTCATACCTCCTGCTCCATATTAGATTTCATAAGGAACAAAACCTTCTGATATCTTTTAGAATGCATGAGTAGAACCCTAAAACCTCCTGATTTCTATTAGAATGCATAACAATCAGGACCCTCAAACCTACTAATTCCAATAGGAATGTATAATGAATCAGGATCATCATACCTTCTTGTTTAAATTAGATTGTATAACAATCTGGACCCTCAATCCTACTGATCCACATTAGATTGCATAATGAGCAGGTCCCTCAAACCTCTGTATCTGCATTATATTGCATAACAAGCTAGAGACTCAAACCCCCTGATTTCTATTAGAATGCTTAAGTAGCAGGGTCCCAAAACCTCCCCCTATTAGAATGTATAATGAACCAGAAACCTCATACCTTCTGGTCGCAATTAGACTATATAAATGAGAATGGTCCTCATACCTCTTGATCCCTATTAGAGTGTATGACAAACAAGACCCTTATAATTCCTGGTCTGGTTTAGAATGTATAGTGAGCCAAACCCTCATACCTCCTGGTTTGGATTAAATTGTACAGTAGGCAAGGCTTATGTCGCTTTGTCAAAATTAGATTGTATTATAAGCAGGACCTTTCTACCTCCTGTTCTCTATTAGAAAGTAAGTTCTCATGTTCCCTACCAGACTAATTTCTAACAAGCAGAGCTATTAAACATCCTGCTCACTATCAGAGTATACACTATAATAAGCAGGACTTTCAATCTCTTTTTACTTTCATCTCTTTTTTTTTTTTACTTGTCTTGTTTCCATTCTTTTTCTCCTCCTGAAATGCTTGTCGTCATTCAGGATTCTATCTTCAGCATTTGAATTTTCTGTTTTTATCTGCGCTGTGTTAATAAGACAAATTATCCTCTGCCTCTGTTCTCTAGTAGAGTGACTTGAACTACATGAATGCAGAAATGGTTTTTTTTATGCTCTCCAAATTGTTTCTCAGACAATACAAGTGTACTACGCAGGGATACACAGTTGACTACATTTATTTGATTTTCAGAGGTCATGTGTATTTACGGAAAAATGACATGCTTACTTTGTTGTCCAAATCAAACAGGAAGGTGTCATCTTCACGCACGTCTGCTTCAGTGTCTGAAATCAGTTCCCCAACATACCTGAAAACAAAAATGCTTATATCTGTTTAACACTGATACTTTTTGCTATGTGCTTATTCCAAAGTAAATTTTGTGCAGTTGGGAGAGGTTTACTTCCACAGTAATACAGCTGGAGAAGACTACCATATGGAAAGGGTTCTTTACAGTAAGGCCTGATTTACATGTGTAGCGGTATGACATGCATCATGCAACAAGGTGCCATTCAGTTTGAATTTTAAAAATTCATATCTAACTTTGTTTTCTGCTGGAATACTTGGTCCATGTGCTTTTTTTTAAGGTTTGTTTTCTCTATCTGGATCAAACGCAGGTTTAGGGTTATGAGAATGCAAGTTTTTAATTTATTATCATTGTTTTTTGGTTGAACTCATTTGCACAGGTGTCTCTTTTTTCAACTTAAAAAAATAATATATTAAATAATGAAAAAAGATTATACATTTCATATGTCTATAGTTCTGAATGTCAAAATGTGTTTATGATATTTCAAAAGTCTTTCTAAAAGCCATTTCAGGGTTTTCAGAAAAAAAAAGTGCATCCTACAACAGATGCAGGTTTCTGGGATACCAATTCAGAAGGTACCTTCATTTTACGGTAGGATGGAAAGTCAAACTCTCCATAGGACATCTCAGGGCTACTGGGGAAAATTGTAGGCAAGTTATAAGCCATTCGTATGAATCAGATGGAACCTACTGTGGATTTATCAGCATCTGTCATAACACAAGCATTCTTTGAAACAACTGGCACCAAACTGAAGACTGTATAGAAGTTGCAAAAATTTGAAATTTAATTTACTATATTGGCATGACATTTGTTATATGAATATATGATTGGAGATCAGGGAGTGCTCCTGCAAATGATGTACAATTTGCTTAATATGAAATGTGAAACATTTACAATTAAAAGGCAACAGATAGTGTAAATTAGGCACATGTGGATGAGGAAAGGGGGCTTGTAACTGCTAAAGAAGGAACATGAGCAGTTTTTCATCTTTTAAAATTATAAACAGTACAACACCATCAATTTCTATGCCATGAGCTTTTATCCATCAGGCTTTAGTTAGTGACCGCAATCTATTATAGAATATATAATTTGTGTACTGAGACATTAGATCATAAGCGACTTGCATGTTTTTATTGACTTCCCCCCCTGTGCTACTTAGAAAGATTCCTTCAGTGCTTAAACAGGGCAGAAAATCCTGACTTGAGGCACCGTGGGCGCTGCATATTCTCCAGTCCCCACCTTGTGGACAGTATCAGGATGAAATATTAGGAAGACCTCAGCAGAGTCACCTGTCTTGCATACTTGACAGTCAGACTTGGCAAGCGCCAAATGCCTCTATTAGCTGATGTTGCAAATGGTGGAAAATGGCAATGTCACACTAAGTGGTGTCATGCAGGGCACCTATTGCAGCGCTATAGAAAAACTGAAACATTTTACAAAAGATATTTTCCAGCATGGGGAAAGATTTTGTTCCCTTTACAGCTCACATTACATTCTACTTTTTATAAATACAATGTCCACCAGTTACAAGAGACTCTCCGATTGTTTTTCAATTGGAAGAACAACTGGATGTAGTGTGTGCATATAAAGACAGGAACAGTAAATGGGCAATGGTGTAAGTTTGTTTGACTGAAGGGCAGGGTATGCTGCAGATGGCTCACTTACTCGCACACAAACGTCCCTGCGGGAATGTCCTGTAGAGACCGCACTCCCCAGCCTTTGTTCTTGGTCCGGAAAAGCTGTAATCTGATTCTGCATAAACAAGACCAAGAGATTAAATTCAATGTTTACATGTTGAATGAAACTAAAACAGCAAAAGGCTGACCCACTTCACTGTGAAGGCAGAGATGTCAAACTGCAGTGTGTAGAAGGGAGCTCCAGTGAAACAATCATTGAATCCTATTCCCAACCCCTGTTGGGAAGCACCTTTAAAAACCCTTACTTGGAACAGTTCCCAATTCTAGCTATAAAGGCAATATAGGGGCTGCTAACCTTCTCAAAATGCCAGTTCCCTGGTTGTTAGATTTGCCATTTGATGTAAACTTAACAGTCACGTGTATGTAGATCAGAAAAGTCAGATACAGTACTTATAAGCATACTTGTTTCGGATCAGTGACTCAATGTAACAAAGGCAAAGTTTCAGCCTGCCAGGAAGGAAACAAGCTTTTTTAGGATAGATCAGTAACTGGCACCCTACATATGCTCCCATGGCATATAAGGAAATAAATAAAGTGCACTTTGAACAGAAATTTTGGCATTTTACCACTTTTATCATTTGTTTTCACAATATCAAGAGAGAGAGAGAGGAATGAGAATAGAACAAAACAGTACAACTCTTTGGTTTGAGACTTTCCATGTTTTCTTAAAAATATCTGCATGCTAGGGTTGCCCTTTGTCACCCCTGCTCTTTGCCCTGGCCATGGATCCATTGGCTATACCTATTAGAGCATTGAGGGATAATAAAGGGTTTTCTGGTAGGAGTTTTTGAGGAAAAACATTGCGCTATATGCGGATCATATCCTTTTATTTTTGGGGACACAGATCAATTGTTAACTTCAGTGATTGAGTCTATCTAGCAACTTCGAAAATCTACCCTGCTTTAAGTGGATCCTTTCTGGGGCATTGCGAATAGTGCTAAGCATATAAACGTGGTAGAAAAGTTTAAATATTTAGGGGTATACATAAGAAAACACTAAATCTTATATTTTAGATAATTTAGTGCCCTTATTGACAACATTTAGGGATAAACGTAAGACGTGGTGTCGTCTCCCTTTGTCAGTGGTGGGTGGATGTAAACTAATCAAGATGGTGTGGATACCCCAACTTCTCTATGTCTTACATGATTCACCGATTTGGGTTAGTGAGGTCTGGTTTAGGAAGATAGATACGCTGTTTAGGGATTTGGTGTGCAAGTGGAGACAGGCTAGGATACATCTCTGGGTGTTGCAGCTATCAAAAGATAGGGGAGGAATGGTTTTGCCACATCCGTGGAGTTACTTTGTAGCGTCCCAGTTGCATCACTTACAGGGCTGCGATTTGGTGAGGGTTCTGCATGGTATAGTGGGCGAGTATTGCTGACCTGTACACCACATTCTATGTTAGTTGAAACATTACAGGCAGGATCATGGAGGTCGGAGTCACAGTTCCCTGCAATTTATTTATTATTAAAAGTTGTGTCGGATAGTACGCTCTATGTTTCACTATTCAGGGTTTACAGAGTACGAGTCGATTTGGGACAATGAAAATCTATTAGAACTGGAGAGGCTAGAGAGTTTTAATAAATGGAAGCAAAGAGGAATTGTAAGACGTTCGCAAATATATTCTTCTGGAATAATGAAAACTTTTCAGGAGTTAAGAGATGAGTTTGGCCTTCCGAACAAATGTTTTTACGAATACCTGCAGCTAAGGTATGCATTAATGGTTCAGTTTAAATCAAGATGACAGGAGTGGAGTAAGGCCCCTCTTTTGGGAACCTTGGTGAGAGCGAATGCCATAAAAGGGTTAATATCGAGACACTATGCCAATTTAATTTAGTAGCATTAGAGGGAGAGGTTATTCTTCCATGTAGAACAAAATGGGTAGAAGTTGTGGGTGAACTGACAGATGAGCAGTGGAATTATATTCTGGAATTAGCAGAGAGAGTAAATGTGTCCCCATCACAAACACGAGACAGATTGTCATAATACATAGGGCTTATTATACACTACAGAGGCTCATTTTGTTTGGGAGATGTCCAGATGCATCTTGCCCAAGGTGTGGGGATCCATCTGGAGGTGTCCTAAATTGTATAGGTATTGGAAGAAAGTGCTGGGTACAATAAGTCTGGTAATCAGAGTTAATGGCAGAACCGAAACACTGTGTATTGGGTTGTATGGAGGGTCAAGTGGGCCTTTTTTTGACTCAATTAGTAATTTTGAGGTGTCTTTATCAAGCCAGAAAGCTAAATTGCTGAAAAATGGATGGCCCCTTGCCTCCCCTCTCACGCAGACTGGTTAAAAGTGGTCAATAATACACTATATTGCCAAAAGTATTGGGACGCCTGCCTTTACACTCACATGAACTTTAATGGCATCCCAGTCTTAGTCGTGGAGTTCAATATTGAGTTGGCCCACCCTTTGGAACTATAACAGCTTCAACTCTTCTGGGAAGGCCGTCCACAAGGTTTAGGAGTGTGTCTATGGGAATGTTTGACCATTCTTCCAGAAGCACATTTGTGAGATCAGGCACTGATGTCGGACAAGAAGGCCTGGCTTGCAGTCTCCGCTCTAATTCATCCCAAAGGAGTTCTGTCGGGTTGAGGTCAGGCCTCTGTGCAGGCCAGTCAAGTTCCTCCACCCCAAACCCGCTCATCCATGTTATTATGGACCTTGTTTTGTGCACTGGTGTGCAGTCATGTTGCAACAGGAAGGGGTCATCCCCAAACTGTTCCCACAAAGTTGGGAGCATGAAATTGTCCAAAATGTCTTGGTATGCTGACGCCTTAAGAGTTCCCTTCACTGGAACTAAGGGGCCAAGCCCAACCCCTGAAAAACAACCCCACACCATAATCCCCCTCCAAACGTTACACTTGGCACAATGCAGTCAGGCAAGTAGCGTTCTCCTGGCAACTGCCAAACCCAGACATGACCATCGGATTGCCAGAAAGAGAAGCGTGATTCGTCTCTCCAGAGAACACGTCTCCACTGTTCTAAAGTCCAGTGGTGGAGTCCTTTACAGCACTGCATCCAACGCTTTGCATTGCACTTGGTGATGTAAGGCTTGGATGCAGCTACTTGGCCATGGAAACTCTTGTTCCATGAATCTCTCTAGGCACTGTTGTTGTGCTAATCTACGCACTGTTGGTGTACTAATGTGAAGGTCACACAAACTTTGGAGGTCTTTAGCTATTGACTCTGCAGACAGTTGGTGACTTCTGCGCACTTCAGCATGCATTGACCCCGCTCTGTCATTTACCACTTCATGGCGGAGTTGCTGTAGCTCCCAGTTACATCCACTTTGTTATAATACCACTAAGCGATGACTGTGGAATAATTAGTAGCAAGGAAATGTTACAGATGGACTTATTGCACAGGTGGTAACCTATCAAGGTACCACGCTTGAATTCAGTGAGCTCCTGAGAGCCACCCATTCTTTCACAAATGTTTGTAGAAACAGACTGCATGCCTAGGTGCTTGATTTCATACACCTGTGGCCATGGAGGTGATTGTAACACCTGAATCCAATGATTTTGAGGGGCATCCAAATACTTTTGGCAAATATAGTGTATGTTGATAAGGGGAAAACATACCTATGCGAGAAGGGGATGTGTGGGTAAATTTGAAAAGATGTGGAAACCATGGGCGGATGTCCCTAGACTGGTACCCTGATAAAGGATAGTATGATGATGTCTGTTTCTTTGGGTTTAATGTTAATATGGAAATAAATGTCTTGTGTTTGGAGATTAGTGTCTTAAAGTTTGTGGTTTTTTTTTTTTGCTTGGGGGGAGGGGGTAATGGGAAAAATGGGTATAATATAATGTATGCATTAGTATGGAAAACAAAATTTTGCTATAAATAAAAATTATCTGAATTTAAAAAAAATCTGCATGCTAAAAGATAGCAAGCTGAGCCTGTGACTTTGCCACCTGTTAGTATTCAACAGTGAAGCTAGGAGGGCAAGTGAGAAATATGTAAGAAGCCACTTCTGACTTCTCCTTCTGAAAATGCTATCGCCTGAATATTATGCTAATGGTCTAGCGTGAAAGTCTTTTGAGGCACCAACCCAGAATAAGTTTAGATTTCACAATTTCTGGCACTGGTGTTGAACGCTTGTTTTGTAAAGACAAATAAAGCCAGGTAGGAAACATTTTCAGAACAAGGTCAGCAGTGGTACCCCCTGCTCAGGATAAACATAGGTCTATGCTCAGATAAAAAGATGTTATGAAAAGAAAAAGGCGGGTGGATTGGTGGAGGGGCACTTAAGGGAACACAATCTCTTTCTGTCATTACTCTTCTACATACTTTTTTGTATTAACTTTATTAAAGCGAATCTCCAGCTTTTAGTGAAGTTTAAAGCTGACTCCATCTTTTGATACACTTTACATAGTTTGTTTGAGCCAAGCTGGCCTATGTCCTTCACTGACATGTGAAGCCGAAGGATGTGCTATATAAACTGTATATAGTGGAGGCTACATACACCACTGTGTTCCAGGAGTAAGCCGAGACCTTCCCATCTCAGACCTGGAACACAATAGAGTCTGCCTGAGCAGCGCTCAGCCACTCATAGAATGTGGTGTATTGTATCAATGAATGCGCAGCTTCCCTCTAAGTCAGAGGTTGTGACATTCATCGATAGAATACATCGCCTTCTATGAGTGGCTGAGCACCGCTTTGACAGACTCTACGTTGTTCCTGGTCTGAGACTGGAAGGTCTCGGCTTGCACCCGAAACACAGTGCTGTATATAGCCTCCGCAACAAATAGTTTATACAGCACATACAGCGGCCTCACCTGTTAGTGAGGGACATAGTTCCTTTGCGCCAGCCTGGTCCAAACAAACTATGTAAAGCTTTAAATAGTTCATGTGCACCAAGATGGTCCACTAAAACCATTTACTTCACCAAGACATGCAGCAGCTCTCAGCACTGTGGACTGTAGCTACATACACTGAACAGCGCTGTGTTCTGGGCAGTGGGCTGGGAAATTCCCTTCCCACTCCTGGGATAAAATCAAGTTGGGCTTAGCGGCACTCAGGGAGCTTTGTATTCGATTACTGATTACAAAGCTTCCACTGATAAGCGGAGTTTGAAATTGTGATGCCATCCCCCCGCCTCCCTGACTCAGCCACTCACTCACCCTGACTTTTACTGGAATAACTTTGTATCTGGACCTCTTAGCAGTACTGTGGCACTTCAGTTTCCACAATTTCATTTTTTTTTATAACTTCAGAAGAAGGATACTAGGCAGAGAAAAAAAACGAAAAAAAAAATCACCGCTGAGGGATGGCCTCTGATGGAGGTCAAACCCCCAATCTGTTACAGGCAGCTCAGTTAGCCCCAAGTCGTACATAACCAAAAACCAGAGGGGTAGGAGCTGTGTGCTTCAATGAACTCAGAGAAAGGGATTTTACAATGAGAAGAAAAAATATATATTTTCTTTTATGTGCACTGAAGGGCACAGACTGTTAGAATCTTGACCGTTGGGACACTCCAAAGCAGTGACCATCGAGGGATGGGTACCCAGAACAAAACAACTCAAAAGACTTACCAAGGGATGCTAAAACAGCAAACTGCCACCTACAATACTTTGTGAACGAAACAAGCACCTGAAAATGCCAGAATATGCATATCCACCTTGGAGAATTTGGCGAACGTATGGACAGATGACCAAGGAGCCACCTTGCAAACCTGAGACACTGATACAGAAAAGCCCAGTATGCAATAATCACCCTAGTGGATTGAGCCATAACAGCGAGGGGAGGAGTCTGACCCCTATTGGCAAAGGCTTGAACAACCGTCTGCCTAATCCATCATGAAATGGTACCAGAATAAGCTGCTAAACCTTTTCACAGACATTTTCACCACAAAGAGTCAGCCTTGCAGAAGAAAGCAGGTACACATGCACCATCCGAACCACATCAAAGGAATGAAAAGCAATCTCCTTGGGATGCAACAGAGGCAGAAATACAGATGAAAGGAGAACACTACCTTCGAAGGGAGGTGGACGAAGAACCATCTTATTCATGTACAAGTCTAAGTACAGGGCCTTACAAGACAAGGCCGCCAGCTCCGACACTCTGCACACAGAAGAGATGGAAACCAAAGAGATTACTTTTTCAGAAAGAGTCGCCAATGGATTATCATTCATGTTTTCAAAATGAGGCTTCTGCAGAACAGAGAGCACCAAGTTCAAGTCCCAAGGCTGCAAAGGGGGATGTATTGGAGGAGCTACATGATAAACCCCTTGAACGAAGATACGAATGAAGGAAACAATAACCAGATGGTGTTGAAAGAAGACCACAAGGGCAACTCAAGGCATGTTTCTGATCAATGCCCTGCTGGAGAAAGACCAAGATCCTAGCTAAAGAAAAAGCACAAAGATGGATCTGTTTTGAATGCACCACAAAATGTAAGTCTTCCAGATCCGATGATAAATCCTCAGAGAAGTGGTTATATGCGCCTTCAGCATAGTAGGCAACACAGACACTGATAAACTTCTGTTCTTCAGAATCTGGCTTTCAACAGCCAGGTCGTCAAAGCCAGTGAGGGAAAAGCAGGGTGGAAGACTGGCCCTTGGGGCAGAGGATCCATCTGAAGAGGTAGACGTCAAGGAGTGTCCGCAATCAGATGCGCTACGTCACCGTACCAGGTTGCCGGAGCCACAAGAATGATTGAATCCCTTTGGCCTCTATTCTTCATAACAGCCTTGGAAGGAGCTTTAGAGGCGAAAAGGCATAGATGAGACTGTAGTGGCTTCATGATGCTACCAAAGTATCCACCCAAAAATCTTGTTCTTGCCACAAATTTCCTGTTGAGACAAGATGCCAGGAGGTCCACATCTGGGGGTGCCCCATCTCAGGCAGATCTGTTGGAAGACCTTCGGATGTAAGGCCCACCCTATCTTGGTCCAGACTTTGACAGCTGAGGTAGTCCAACTGACAGTTTTCCACTCCCAGAATGTAAAGGAGTGCGAAGCTCCGCCGACCAGAGGATGTGAAAAACCTCTAGTTCTGCCGCCAAACTCCATTTGCCACCACCATGGCATGGTCTGACTGGGCGTCCCTGAAGGAATTCCATCCAATGAGCAAGACAGAACCTGATCGCATGCAGCTCCAGGACATTAACCCCTTCACGCCTAAGGGTAAAACTAATCTTAATGCCTAAGCACAATTTTGCAACGTTGACATGTGTTAGTAAAACCATACATATCATCACAACTACAGGTACTTTGTACATCCAGGTGAATTATACATTTCTTTTTTTCCAGGACAAATTGGGCTTTCATTTGGTGGTAAATAGGAATGGATATCTCCTAATTTTTTCTTTTATTATCAAAGGAAAACTGGCCCAAAATAGCAAAAAAAAAAAATATATTTTTTAATTTAGCTGTGTTTTTCTTGTTACTACCATAACCTATCACTAAAGAACAACCCCAAAAAATTTTTTCAGCTCTTGACGATTGCAGCTATACCATATGTGTGTAGGTTATTTGTTGTTTGTACCTGTAGTACAGCCCAGAAACAATAGTGCGCATTTTGTTTTGTTTTTTTACCTAAAACACACTGACACTAACACCAATTAAAAAAAAAAAAAAAAAAAAAAAAAAAACCAAAAAAAAAAAAACCTGACCCAAACACTAACCCTGGCACTGAACTAGATCAAACCTTGATCTAGGTCTTTTTTCTTTATTTTTTAAAGCACAAAGACCGGGGTGTCACTGAGAGCCCCAGGTCCCGTTCTACCGATCAGGACCCGGAACCCCCAATTCCAGTTCACCTGATCGCGGTGATAGACTCTGATTGGTTGTCACAGTAACCAGTCACTGTGAAGCCCGCCCCCTCTGTTTTATCTCTCTGAATGGAGGCGATAGATACCATGTATGTCTCTGTCCTTTCAGAGAAAAAAAAAAAAAGTGTGTGTAAAAAATAAAAATAATAAACAAATAAACAAAAATAGTGTTTTGGTCAAGGTCAGGGTCAGTTTTTTTTTTTTTTTTTTTTAAATTAGTATGAGTGTCTGTTAGTGGCAGAATAAAAAAAAAAAAAAAAAAAAAGCAAATTGCGCACTATGGTTTCTGGGCTGTACTGCGGGTAAAAACAACTGCTACCATACACACATGTGGTATTGTTGCGATCGTCAGGAGCAGGAGAAATTAGGAGAAAAAAAGGCCAGTTTTCCTTTGGTAATAACAAAACAAAATCTGGAGATATCCATTACCATTTACCGCCAAATGAAAGCCCAATTTGTCCTGAAAAAAACAAGGTACAATCCACCTAGATGCACAAAGTAATTGTGACGATATGGATGGTTTTGCTAACACATGTCAAATTTGCAAAATTGTGCTTAGGCGTTAAGATTTGTTTTACCCTTAGTGAAGGGGTTAAAGAAGGGTCTCCTCAAAAGGGTAGCAAATAGAAAACTGTTTTGGCACCATGAAGGGTCATTTAGGACATTACCATTTCATATAAACAAACTTATCAAAGTAGACAGGATATGAAAATACTTTTGTGGAATGCAACGGCTCCTAAAAGGGGATCCTTAAGTTTAAGGGTCTCCTGAAACAGATCAGGGTGATTTGTTATCGCTCCCAGAGGGGGTAAGATAAATCTCCATTGGATCCACAGGAGGTGTGGAGTCTGTCATCACATCAACCTCTACATCAGGAGGAGAAATACTTACCATTCCAATGCAGAGGAAAACAGGTACCTCTCCCCAGACAGTCCGGTGGGGCTGTGGGGTGGAACTGTGACAAGAACGACTGGAAAAAACATCTGGTCATATGCGTTCCCCATGAGAAAACTCTCCTGGATACCCTGCAGCTAGACGAGGCTGTCGCAGCCAAATCCACACATAGCTATGAGTCTGAATGCACTCTTTGGGGTAATTACCAGGATCTACAAAATCCAGCCTATCGGCCAGCTTGGCAAGGGTGGAACATCAGGGAAAGAGAAATAAAAAAAACAAAAAAACCCACTACATATAAAATTAGTTAACTCTGCTCAAAAAAAAAAAAAGAAGGAACTAGGAGTTCCCAGCAGGGAGCTAGGTCCTCACCTCTAGACACTAGGCAAAAAACCGGGCTGATTGTAGCAGGTGGAGGGTTTGGCCTCCAGCAAAGGCCATCCCTGGGTGGTGCTTTACTTTTTCTGCCTAGTTTCCTACTGCTGAAGGTGAAGCTATAGCCCTACAGTCAACATTCTACCAGGCTGCGTCCTTCAATGAACGCAGGAGAAAAGTGTTAATGTGCAAGAAGTATAGTATCTTCCTTGTTTGCCATGACTTGGCTCTGAATTCCCAAGTAGGCTGATGTCATGCCTGCCTACTTCATTTGTGATGTAGAACAAGGAACAAAAACTATAGACCACTCCTCATTTCCTCATCTCATTCCCCCCCCCCCCCTTGTGCACAGGCAGAGAGAGCACAGGAAGGTAACCGCTCACAAGATTTCTTGCAAAATAAACAGGTATTTTGTTGCATTTACTGAACAGATAAAAATGCTTTCAAATGTGAATTTAGCAGATCAAAAGGGAGCAAATAAGAGAAGTTTGTTAGGGTTTACATACACTTTAAAATAACTAAACTCAGGACAAAACTGCACTAATATGTGTTGAAGCATAACTCACTTCAAACCATTCTGTACCACACGATTGCGACAATTCCGCCAGCAAGAGCAAGCATGGTTACATTCGAATATAAGTGGGGGTTCCACCATGTTGAATTCCGGCAAAAGACGTCCACTCTGAAAGATGAAGACAACTTCACTCTGTTAGAAGGATCAATTTCTCATTTACAGTAAGACAACTTATTATTAGGAGTATCTGTAATTTTAGCTAGCCAATTTTTTTTTTTTTTTTAACACTTTTACATTTCCTTTCTCTAATACAAAGCTTTGAGCCTACCTTATCATACCAACACCGCATGCTGAGCTGGCTACACATGCAGTTTCCAGATGAGCAGTCATCTATACACACACAGTACTGCAAGAGGCAAAGTTCTAAGTTAGTGTCAATTGCAGGAAATACAGTATAATGCATTATTTAGACATTGGAGAGACTGGAAGACTCACCTGAAGATGGGTTATGTTTCGATCTACGTTCAGCGGGGAGGTCACACAGTTCTGCGACACATATTTGTAATTGATGGGACAAGGTTCAGAGTCTTCGCCATTAATACATGGTATTGGGATGTTTTCGTATCCCCTCGAAATATCCCTAAAAAAGTTAAATAAAAAAACTCAAAAAAAAAAAAACCACATTACACATTTACTATAGTTCAGAGCTTCCCAAACTCAGAGTTGTGTATTAAACAGCAGCTAAATTTACTGCTCAGATCCCAATAACTCCAGCAACACGTATGAGGACAACAGCAAAACCCACACTGCTTGTAGGACACATGGACAAATGTTGTATCTTGAAGATAAACCTGTACATTATTTATTAAACTGACAGAGAAACTTAAAGCGGTAGTAAATCCTAAGAATTAAAAAAAAAAAAAAAAAAAGCAATGTGTCCCCCGGCAGGTTTGTCATAAGATACTAATATGCAGTGCATACTAGTACATTATGACAGACTTACCTGCATATGGAGTCCTCCAGCGCTGTGCTGTCACTGGTCTTCCTGGTCCCCGGCTGTTTCCATCTTCGCCCGGTCTTCCTTCTGGGTTTCCCACTGTCGGTGCTTCAATGGTCAGGGCCAAGGTAACGTCACTCCCGCAGGTGTGCACAGGAGTCACATTGTACAGAGTGGGCAATAAATGTGGTCTGATCTGCGCATGTGTGGCTCAGATCACATTTCCTGCTGACAGGCAGGGGAGACATTCATGACAGATGAGACCGCTAGGGTCTCTTCTGTCATAAAAACCTGTGTCAGCAGAAAAACTTATAAAGCTTGTAAAGGGAATGTGTACTGGTTTATACATTTTTTTTTCTTCTTTTATTGTGGCTTGGGCTAAAAACGCAAGATATTCTTATCAAATAGTTCATACAAGGTTCCAATCTGACAAAGGAAGTAACAATGCAAGCTTGTATGTCAGATATGCCCTTTCATTGGCTAATCTACAAAGCTCTGTAAGCTATTTGTCCTGTAATAATAAGCAAAGGTTTTATACACAGTTAAAAAAGAGTTTAAATTGTTTATACACTTGCAAAAAGGGAAGGGCTTGCTACGCGGCATCATGACGCCCACCAGAGAACTCACACCAGAGCGGTTTACCGTTACTGTTGGTCTTTCATTTCTCGAATGTGAGTGGTTTTCAAAATAAACCTGGTTCCATTTTTAAACTACTACACTGTGGGGTTTGCCTTTGTGTATTCCTTATGTACTCTGATTTTTGTGGAGCGCTGGAGTACCATGGAGAGTCTGTGGATATCATAGTTGTACAACATCCAGGCACAATTGATCTCTTTTTTATGAGGTCTACACCATCTGGTAAGAAGCTTTTGAGGTGAACACCGAGAAGGGCACACCAGCTTACTGTGTTATTGTGGGCACACTGGGCTTTTCACAAGATTTGGATACCAAATATAGTTCACTTTATGACTGGGACTTGCACTTTTCATTGTTTATATTCTGTTCACTGGATTTAAATACATTCATGATGCACATGACAATTTATTTATTCACTTGATTTGTGTTTGAGTTGTTACATAAACATATTTCAAGGAATAGCACACCTATTGTTTTTGCTACTGCACGAAAATAAAAAAATTACCTAAAAGGATTCCAAACCAATTGCTGAGGAAACACAGATCACAGAAACACAGCTGCATATAGAGACCAGTTCAATTGGCTTTTAGAGGAGTCTTGATTGAAGAAAATAAATGGCTAGCAAAAATATGTTGACTTTTTTCAGTGAAGCAGAGAAAAGATGTCCATCCTCCTGGACACTAGCAAAAAAGTTGCGGTTGCTAGATAGGGAAGGGATTATACTTGGGACTGGCTTACAGCTTTTCTATTTGTCAGTGTTCTATCCTCCCAAAGGTGGCAGCATAACCCGTATCTCAATTCCCGTTTCCCTTTTTGGAAAATGGTAAAAAGTATGTAATGGATAAAGAACCTATCTCTAACCAAAATGTTAGAGTTGGTTCATCAAAGGAAAAAAAAACAACTTTTGGGTGGAGTTAAAAATACCTCCTGCATACATTTCTATTCTAATATTACTAAGATGGGCTGCCTCATTGCCAAATAAAAATGTGCTGATGGAAGGAAAGGTTGGGCAGGCTTTATCAGTATCTGGGAGATCAGACGCTTGGCTTAGGAGAATGAACAGGAATTTGGCAATAAAGGCAGGGTTTTTGAAATTGCTGCAGGTATGAAACCTCTTTTCTTATAAGAGTCTCTTTACTATTGTGTTTCTATTTTCACCTTTACAACTCTTTCGAGAAAATAGGATTTTTTAACGTACCTGTAAAATCCTTTTCTTAGAGCACAGCACAAGACACAGGCTGCAAACCATATTGGATGGGACCATCCCAAAGCAGTAATGAGGGGAGGATAACTTAGGTAGCAAAAGCTCAGCCAGCAGTCTTTCAAAAAACAAAGGCCTAAAGCAAGGTCAAACCGAGTTCAAACAGTGACATGCAAAAAAGTTTGCAGCCAATGCCTGAACATCTACACTGTAAAACAAAGCAAAAGTATGCACAGAAAACCAGGTAGCTGCCTTGCAAAGCTGTGCAACAGAAGCCTGATGTTGAAACACCCAAGATACACCAACAGATCTTGTAGAATTAGCCTAAACTTGGAAGGAAGGCTCCTTAACCTTGAGAGAGTAGGCCAGAGAAATGGTCTGGCGAATCCACCTTGCAATGCAGATGAACCCTTTTTGACCCCATGTGGCAATACAAAGAACGAATCTGATTTTCTGATGGAGGCCGTGGATTCAATGTTACCCTTCACAGCCAGCACCACATCCTGACAACAAAGGGCTGAACCTTTTGGGTCTTTAGGAGAAGGGCAAAACAATATCCTCATTTAAATGGAAGCCAGACACCACCTTTGGTAGTAAAGAAACATTCAGATGCAGCATCACTTTATCCTTATGTAACACCAAAAAGTGTTCCCTACATGACAGGGCGGCCTAGCTGAGGTAATAGCCACCTTAAGGGTAAGATCTGCCAGCTTTTGGAGGACTGACTGTACTAAGCGAAGGTCCCCCAGTGTCAACAGCATCAAAGGCCTTCATCAAGGATTGAGAGGCTAAGAGTCTATGGTACAAAATTGCCAAGGCTGGGACCTGACCTTTTGATCGTACAGCTTAAGGAGAGCAGCCTTTCCTGCCTTAAAAGAAAAATGGGAATCACAGATTCCAAGACAATGGTAAATGAGACCTTGAGACAGAAAACATGAATGCTCCAGAAGAGGCTAACATGCAAAGAATTCTGAAAAACAAGCCCTTCTTGGCCAATTTGAGGCCATTAATACCACTGTAGCCCTTTTCTCCTATCGTGCAACACAGCAATGGTAACTGAAGTGGAGGGATTGCACAAATCAGGTAAAATTGAACCCATGGAGACACCAGAACATATACT
The DNA here is from genome assembly GCF_062004578.1 of Staurois parvus. Classification (NCBI taxonomy): domain Eukaryota; kingdom Metazoa; phylum Chordata; class Amphibia; order Anura; family Ranidae; genus Staurois; species Staurois parvus. Next base: position 26,326,475 of record NW_028317950.1, read on the forward strand.
GCAAACGCTAGACACAAAGACGTTCAGTTTCCTGTTAAAACTGGACACCAAGAGGTCCATGTCTGCAGTCCCCCAATGACAAAAGATCTCTCTGAACAACTCCAAGTATTGCGAACATTCCCCCGGCATCAGTTCCAGTCAAATTAGAAAGCCCGCCTGCTGATTTTACACTCCCCGGAATGTGTACAGCGGATATGACTGGAATATTTGTCTCTGTTCCATGTAAGATAATAGCCGTCTCCTGAGCTGCACAACTTCTTGTGTCACCTTGGTGGTTTACGTAAGCCACAGACAGTTGTAAGAGTGTATTCTGATTGGAAGACTCTTGAAAAGGTCTTTTCACCATAGAAGGGACAGACAAATTGCTCTCAGCTCAAAGACGTTGATTGGAAGTCGAGTCCCTAATGCGTGGCTGTACCTAGCACTCATCCCCAGTCTAAGAGGCTGGCATCTGTGGTTAAAACTATGCGGTTTAGTGGAAGGATTCCAGTGAGAGACTTGACATCCACCACATCAGAGAATTCCTGGCTCTGGATAACAGGTGCAAAAGATGGTTCAGGAAAAGGGATGACCTGTTCCAGGCTGACAGAATACTGTACTGCAGAGCGGTATGGAATGCTACTAAACATATGGGATCACCTCGAACAAGGTCACAATTACCTTCGTGGAAACTAAGGAGGTGTTTGCAGTGGACCAAAGGGCCCAAGTAGAGAGGCACGTTTTTTCTTCGGATGGGACACCCTGTTCTGAATCACATTCAGTACCAATTCCATGTATTCCAGACTATGGGGTGGTTCTAGAACCTATTTCTGCAGGTTAAGGATCCAACTGAAGCTCTGGAACTACTTGAATCTTCCAATGAAGTTTCTTTAAGGCAAGAGCTGACCTTTCTCCACAAAAGCAGATTGTTCAGGTATCCTAGGTTGTGAATACCCTTGGATTGTAACAGAGCAAGCACCAGTGAAAATACTGTAGCTAGAACAAAGGAGAGCACCACAAACTGAAAGAAGTTGTTCTCCACTACTGCAAAGGGTAGATTTGGATATGTATGTAGTCATCCTCAAAACCAATTGAAGAATTGCATCAGCCAAAGAGCAGCTGTGAAAGGGCCTGACGTTCTTGTTCAGTCTGTGAACCATAAAGAAGTTTGAGTAAAACCCCTAATACCTATTTTCCTTGTGGGCCTTTCCTTGTGGGAACTTCCTGACCCTCAAGTTGGGATATGGCTTTCTTTAAGACTGCCCTGCGCTGGGGAGACAAAGGCACATTTGACAGCAAAAAAGGAAGCCAAGGAAAGCTCTGCAATTCCAGTTTGCAATAGAATTATACGACCTCTTGTACCCAAGAGTCTGAGCCCTCCTGGCACCAATGTTTGCAACGGCCAGCAAATGTCCCCACACAATATCAGTGAGGGGAACCCCTTCATTGTGAAGGTGACTTGAGAGGCAGGTCTGGAGGGTCAAGACTTATGAAAGGAATTGCCTGCCTTCGCGTTGTATGTCTTGTGGCAACTAAAGGATGACTACTTCTGTGCCGAGGGCCCTTTTCTCATGGGCAGGTTCAGCAGACCAACATTTTAGCTAGCTGATTCTATGATTTTTGCACATACAGAAGTACAATACAAGATAACCAACAGAGTGAATCACTCAGTCTATATAGTAGCGTAATGCTGCTGGAAACACCCTAGGGTTCCTAACTAGCTGCCTGGACCATACCCTAAATGTCTGACATACACCGTCAGTCTGGATATGGAAAGAGAAGCTTTGCGGAAGGCCTCAAAGCATTATCAAGAGTCCCTGAACGCGAACAGTCATGAGTTTTACAGAAGCGATAGATACAGTGCATCCAGAAAGAATTCACAGAGCTTAACTTTTGCCACATTTTGTTATGTTACAGCCTCATTCCATAATGGATCAAATTAATTTTTTTCCTCAACATTCTACAAACAATACCCCATAAGGACAACGTGAAAGAAGTTTGTTTTGAAATCTTTGCAATTTATTAAAAATAAAAAACTAAAACAAAGAACATATACATAAGTATTCACAGCCTTTGTCATGACACTCAGAATTGAGCTCTGGTGCATCTTGTTCCCACTGATCATCCTTGAAATGTTTCCACAATTTGATTGGAGTCAACCTGTGGGAAATGTGGTTGACTGGACATGATTAGGAAAGTCATAAACCTGTCTATATAAGGTCCCACAGTTAACGATGCATGTCAGAGCACAAACCAAGCCATGAAGTCCAAGGAATTATCCAGAGACCTCCGAGACAGGATTGTATCAAGCCAAAGATCTGGGGAAGGGTACAGAAAAATTTCTGAAGCATTGAAGGTCCCAATGAGCACAGTGGCCTCTATCATCTATAAATGGAAGAAGTTTGGAACCACCAGAAACCTTCCTAGAGTGGGCCATCTGGCCAAAATGAGCAATCGAGGGAGAAGGGCCTTAGCCAGGGAGGTAACCAAGCACGCGATGGTCACTCTGAAAGAGCTCCAGCGTTTCTCTATGGAGAGAGGAGAACCTTCCGGAAGAACAACCATCTCTGCAGCACTTCACCAATCAGGCCTGTATGGTAGAGTGGCTAGACGGAAGCCACTCCTTAGTAAAAGGCAAATGGCAGCCCACCTGGAGTTTGCCAAAAGGCAACTGAGGGACTCTCAGACCATGAGAAACAAAACTCTTCGGTCTGATGAAACAAAAATTGTCTGGAGGAAACCAGGCACTGCTCACCACCTGGCCAACACCATCCCTACAGTGAAGCACGGTGGTGGCAGCATCATGCTGTAGGGATGTTTGTCAGTGGCAGCAACTGGGAGACTAGTCAGGATCGAAGGAAAGATGAATGCAGCAATGTACAGAGACATCCTTGATGAAAACCTGTTCCAGAGCGCTTTGGACCTTAGACTGGGGCGACGATTCTTCTTTTAACAGGACAACTACCCTAAGTCTGAAAGCTCCTAGGAGCAGGGCCCTCGAACCCCTCTTGTATTGTATTGTTACTGTATTGTCTCATCTACTGTCCCCCACTATAATGTACAGCGCTGAGCAAACCTTTTGGCGCTATATAAATACTGTATAATAATAATAATAATAAGCACACAGCCCACATAACAAAGGAGTGGCTAAGGGGCCAAATCTGTGAATGTCCTGGAGTAGCCCAGCCAAAGCCCAGACTTGAACCCGATTGAACATCTCTGGAGAGATCTGAAAATGGCTGTACACCGACGCTCCCCATCCAAACCTGATGGAGCTTGAGAGGTATTGCAAAGAAGAATAGGAGAAATTACCCAAAAATAGATGTGCCAAGCTTGTAGCATCATACTCAAAACGACTTGAGGCTGTAATTGGTGCTAAAAGGTGCTTCAACAAAGTATTGAGCAAAGGCTGTGAATACTTGTGTACATGTGGTTTATTCGTTTTTTATTTTTAATAAATTGCAAAGATTTCAAAACGAACTTCTTTCACGTTGTCCTTATGGGGTATTGTTTGTAGAATGTTGAGGAAAAAAATTAATTTAATCCATTTTGGAATAAGGATGTTACATACCAAAATGTGGCAAAAGTTAAGCGCTGTGAATATTTCTGGCTGCACTGTAGCTTGGTCTGCTTCATGGAACAACCCTCGTCTATAGGGTACTGTTGTGCAAAGAACTTAGGAGGAGTGTAAACTTTCTCTGGATATTTTCAATCTTCATACAAAACAACGTTTACTTGAAAACCAGGCAGGAACCTGAAATACATTAGAAGGTTTTCCTGTTTTCTAGAACCCAGGCTGGTCACTTCTGGGTGCAGCAGAGTCTAACACTTGCACACTGCCTCTCTAACCACCAAAAGGTATCTTTCAATTTTGGCGACACTGAGGGGTTTATTTACTAAAGCTGGAGAGTCCAAAATCAGACTCCCTTCTGCATAGAAACCAATCAGCTTCTAACCTCAGCTTGTTCAATGAAGCTTTGGCAATGAAACCTGGAAGCTGATTGGTTTCTATGCAGAAGGGAGTCTGATTTTGGACTCTCCAGCTTTAGTAAATAAACCCCTGAGAGTCTGGTGCAGCTGTGCATGATAGTCAATCAGCTTCTAAAGTCAGCTTGTTCAATTAAGCTTTGGCAATAAAACCTGGATGCTGATTGCTTTCTATGCAAAGTTGCACAAGATTTTGCACTTTCCAGTTTTAGTAAATAAACTCCACTGTGACCTAAGGGACTTCTAGAGATAAATCATCTGAATCAGAAGAACAGTCTCTCCTATTTACATGGTCTTCTTCTACATCCAACCACAAGACTGCATCAGAAAGTTGATCAGAAACCAAAGTGCTGCAAAGCCCTAGCCTTTGTAGCAGAATTTTTGAAAATCCTAACAGAGGACATTTGGGTGGAGAACTCTTGTTTGCTCAAACAAAAAGAGTGAAACAATGAAATTACATTATCCTAGATTCTGGGGATAAGGGGAACCCTGATTGTCTCATCGGGGTAGAGATTTCTGTACCTATGTCCCGTGCCTGAAACCACACAGTGACAGAGACAGAACAACTGTATCTTGGTCAAATTGCTCATAATCTTCCCCTTGTGTTTAAAGTCCTTCATGTTGCTAATCCTTTGTGGCGTACTCATGGCTACCAGAAGGAAATTAGCACAGTGCCCCATCCTGTAAAAGTACAAACCAAATGCAGGTGGAATCAACAGTCCACCTTTTAGTCTTGTTGGTTAGAGGAGGCCTGATGTGGAGTCGTCTGCCCTACATGTCCTGTTGTAACGCTGTCACTGTGCCCGTCTATCCACCAGCTCTGGGGAATGGTGCCTGCAGTTACTTACTCTGCTCTGCATGCCTGCATTATAACAGATAAGATGGCACCAGAACATGCTCGGGGCCAGATTAAGAAGATGGTGCTTGTGAATGCGTGGTAGATCAGCTCTGTAAGAACAACATGGCCACTCAAGGAGCTCTTCATCCTATGACTGAGGCTGCTACTCTGTTTGCTCACTATAAAACCCAGGTGCATGGAAGCCTAGAAAATAACCCTGGCTTGTCTGGACTGTGTTTAACTAACAGGTGCCTATACCTTCCCTATACTGGATGCAACCCTAGGAACAAGCCTTCACTGTGTGGTACCATTTGACTTTGCCCCCTTCAGTCGGGGAGAGGAGAAACATGGAGTACTGGGTTACCCGTCAGGTGGACTTCTATCTTGGACCTGCAGAGCATCTGGCGGCAACACACGTGCTGCATCAGGTACCCAGGTCTGTTGCCGGTATGCCGGGTCCACTGCAGTTGCATAATTACAGACCAGCACCTCTCCCACCTTTGAAGCTAGGGGCACTGACACCCTCTTCCGCAGTGGCTTGGTGCAGTTCATAACTAGTTTTCAGAATAGAATTTACTGTTCCTATTAACAAATAACATCTTGCAAAAAAAAACAAAAAAAAACGGATGGTGACATGGTGGGAGGAGTAATATGATTATATGAGAGCGTTAACAGCTTTGAGTGGCTTTGCCAGTGTCCAGTCATCTCAAGGTGCAGCATATATATGGGCAGCACAGTGGCTAAATGGTTAGCACTTCCGCCTGGCAGCACTAGGGTCATTGGTTCGAATCCCAGCCACGGCACCTCCTGCCTGGAGTTTGCATGTTCTTCCTGTGCCTGCGTGGGTTTCCTCCAGGTACTCCGGTTTCCTCCCACACTCCAAAGACATGCTGGTAGGTGAATTGGATCCTGTCTAAATTGTCCCTAGTATGTGTATGTATGAATGTAAGCTAGGGACCTTAGATTGTACACCCCTTGAGGGTTAGGGACTGATGTGAATGTACAATATATATGTAAAGCGCTGCGTGAATTAACGGCACTATACAAGTACCTGAATAAATAAATAAATAATATATAACCCGTTCATTAAGACTGACAGCCTGTGTCCTGTACTGTATGATAATGAGAGATGGAAAATGCTTTCTACGTACCGGTTGAGCACGGTCTCTTCTATCTTGGGTCTCTCTGATGTGCTACTACTCTTCTTTAAAGCTGCCCAGACTTGAGAACTGGGGTTGCAGCACTCCACTGGCGTTTCACCCTCCTTATTCCTCAAGTTCACTTCGGCACCATGAGCAAGGAAAAGTCTGGAGTGATACGCAAATAGAAGAGTTCATTACAACTCATAGATATGCTCAATATTATCATTTACCCATCATACACTAAGTAGGAAGTGCCCTTTCTGCATATAGCAATACTGTTTGTAGTGAATATAAAAAAAATAAAATATATGATACTGTATAACAATGCAGTACAGGGTTGGTGTACACTCTATAATATAGGGCCTATTCAGGATGACAAAAAGTAGTTTGCTTGTTCTGTTGTCTTACAGAATAAACACTTAAGTGGCATATGGGTTAAAGCGCATCTCCGGCCAAATAGGTTTTTACTAGTATCCTGGTCCATCAGAATGATTTCCCCGCACTTCCTGCCCTGCTGATGTCATTTTACCATATAGGAAGTGAGGTAAAACTCTCCAACATCAAAAGAGACATTAAAATGCTTTTCTTTAGTAAAGTAGGGTAAGGCTGCAGGTTCCTGCCTGCTTTTTGTTCTGGCTTATGTTCCTGTCACAGATTTTCCCTCACTGCCTGTGAGGAAGTTAGGATGTATATTTTTAACAGAATACCAGAGAGAAGTAAAAACCAGACAGCAGTTCTAATCCTTTTCCACTCTATTCAAAACTAGAAAATGTTTTTGGTTTGGCATACACATTAACGTACTTATATAAAACCCAGATCAGGTTTAGGTCTGTTGAGTACACGCTGTTTTGTTTTTTTTTTTTAAATCAGACATTCTTTATTAACAGTTTTTGTTTTTACGTTTACAGGTAGGCCTCGAAGACATAGGCCAAAATACAAAACAGAAAAAACAAAATACAAAAAATAAGTCTTGGTGCCCACTATTGTGACCTGAAAGTCGCGCTGACTTACAGTGCAACTTTGCCAGGCGACTTGTGTACTACTCTAAAGCAACTTTGAGGGAATGCCTGTGTAATCTTCCTGTAATGTCAGATCCAAATCACATCAATATAGATACGACTTGGAGGCGACTTCCATTAAAGTCTATGGGCACAAGTCAGATAGAAGTCACCTTGAAGTAGTACAGGAACCTTTTCTAACTTCAGTAGTGCTAATTAAAACAGCTCTCATTGACTAACATGGGATTTCACATGTCATGCGACTTGGGGTCTCACAAGTCGGATCACAATTGTGGCAGTATGGACCAAGCGTAAACCAAAGTAGAAAACAGAACGTAGCAAGGTTGTCTCCTTGAATCCATTCATCCCAGAATGCAGTAATAAAATGCATAAGAGACATCTCTAATATACGTAAGTGTGAGGAGAGGCAGATATAACTCAAAAACCTGTCAAAAGGCTATATCATTTAACAGGAAGAAGGAATGTCTTATCAGTTTAGTAGTTAGAGACATGTGCATAATTAATGGAGAACGGTGCTGTGTCTCTGGGAGCGAGCTTATTTTGTCTACAGTATGTCGAGTAATAAATGTCTCTATATATCATGGAGTCGGACACACTACCATCTAAAAGGAACCAATATACTACTTTGTGTGTCAACCATTGGTCTTAATAAATTCTACGTTTAGTATACCTGATACAGTATATGTGTCTTTTATTTATGCGTCAGGGTAATAAAGGTAAGGGTAATTATTACCCATCAATCAGGTATGTGGAGGTCAACCTAAAGGTCTAGCTCTATTGAGTTGCAAGGGGTCAGTCCCGGGGTGTTTAGCCAATTGCCCCATATTTTCTAAAATTTGGTGGGGCATCCATTTCTGACAAACCAGGCATTCTCTAATAAGGATGCATACAATGCTCTTGAAGAAAAATTAAGAAAATGTCGGTAGCAAGAAACAAATGCCTATGTGAGTTATCAATTAAAGGGTAACTAAACTCAAAAGGAACATCTAATATACTGCAGCTTACCAGTCCATATACGTGGTGGGTTGCATTTGCTTTATTTTTTTGTGCAAGCAAAGAACATTTTCTGCAAGTACAGGAAATACCTGTTGATCTTGCCAGAAATGCAGTGTCCTTGTCCTGGAAGCATTAAACAATGCTCTCTTAATTCTGTAAACTACTAATCCCTCTTCCCATGTAAAAGGAGATAAACAGAGTTAAGCTGGCCATACACAAGTAGATTTTTTCATACAAATGTTTCAGAACAAACAAACCTTTTCAGGACATTTGACTTTTGATTTTGGAAAGAATGTAAGAAAGAATGTAATTTCCCGGTTTAAAGCCACATACATGCTTAGAAATTTGTTCATGGAAGAAAAAAAAAATTACATCCTGCTTCTTCGAATTTTATTGTTAGTTTGCCGAAATTGAATGTCGATTTGACCCAACTAGGAAATTCTACTAATTTATGGTCATTCCACCCTGGGAAACTTGGGCTCAAATCACTAAATAATATCACATTTGATCTTTGGTTCAAGGAACACATTTAACCCAAACATTGCATGCGATATGGCAAATCTCAATTCACTACAGGTATATGCAGTATTTACCGCAAAAAAATGCTCAGTAAATACCAAACAACCTGTCTAAAAGTCAATTCATTAAAAAGATATAGTAAATAACTACTCTCAGAATACATACATCAGTGCCTGCAGCTCTGCAGAAGGAAATTTCTCCATCCAGTGTTTAAAAAAAAGAGAAAGAACTTGTATGTCCAGCATTACGAGTGTGGGATGGTCAGTGGGCAGTAGCTCCTAAGTTCAGCATACATTACTTTTTTTCTGGCAGAGATTTCTTCATCCACATCGATTGATGTGTATGAGGAAATCTGTTAGGTTCTTTTTTTCGTTCAGGCCACAGGCTGGACGCAAATTACATGTATGTCCAACATTAGGAGTGTGGCAGAAACTCCTAGTGCTGCACATATGTGTAATGTTTTTAGAGGTCCTAAAATGCCAGGGCAGTCCAAACACCCCCCAGATGACTTCTTTATGGAAAGTAGACAACCCAAGGTATTTGCTGGGAGGCATGTTGAGTCCATGGAAGATTTTATTTTTTGCCAAAAGTTTTTGGAGAATGAAAAAAATAAACTTAGCATGCATGGATAAGGGTCTGGTATGGATTTTGGGCACTATGGTACCCAGAGACAGAAGTGTGTTATTTACAAGATTACAAAGTTAAACAAAAGGGAAAAAAATAATGCACCCACCTCATCTAAGAACTGATCAGCTGCAATATATTACATTTTTGTTTTTGGTTTAAATACTTGGGCTACAGGTAAGGTAGGGCCTTGGAATTTTCCTACCTACATAATTAGTTCAAATTAAATCTATTTGGGTAGACCCTTCACACTACATAACTGGAGGTAAATATAAAGTGGACAGTTTGAACGTGGTAAAATCTATTTCCAGAAGGGCGAAACACAATCTAACAGTGCATCTCACTGCATGATGTAAATGCTTTTTGCTTACGTAACACATTCGTATCTGTTCTCCCGGGCAGCAATGTGAAGTGGGGAGTCGCCATGAATGTTGACAGCTCTAAGGTCACATTTTGAGTCCAGAAGGATCTCAGCAATTTCAACTGATCCGGCGAAAGCTGCCCAGTGCAGACATATGTTTTCCTCCTAAGAATGAAGAATATAAACAGGAAACATCAGCACAAAACATTTTAGTCTTTTTTAATGAAACCTCAATTTGGAGTCGTTGTTTACCAAGTATGGGGGCTTCCAGTCTATAGTAAATAAAATTTTACAAGTAAAGATTCATATATTGTGGGGCTAGCACTTCATGATTCGGGTATGCCAGGTATTTTCTTTCTATGACAGGTTTTTTTTTTTTTTTAACAATTATGACAGGTTTGTTTACACATCATTTCGTAATTTGCAACATTTGAATAAACTATGGCAAAGTAAAAGAAAAAAAAAAAGATTTGGAGAGAACTTATGATTTCTTTTACCCTCAGCAAAATCAGCTTTACGTTCAAAAAGATCTAATCGTGACTTGACATTTGCATAACAATAAATCTTTAGGGCTTGTTTACATGAGTGCCAATTATTAAAAACAAAGCAATGCTCATTACCGCACCTATAGCATTTATGATGTGTTTATGACGTTTTGTTTGTTGTGTTTATGAAGCACTAAAGCAGCTTTAAGAATGCTTGATAAATTCCCATTAAAGTCTTGCTTTTCTATTGGGAAGTGCTTAAAGGGGAAGTGATGTATAAGAAATGGTCTACTTTGAGGTGTGGTTGGGTTGTGGTGTGAGCAGATATTTTTGTGAATTCTCTGCGAGATGGAATTGTATACTTTTCTCTTTGACACTTGGCTTGGTCCCGCTCAACGTTGCTGTCACAAAAAGCTTTGCCACTGGCAATAATGCCCAATGCCTCTGCTCCTGCTGGGCACTATCAGCATTGCTGGCTGGTTGATGCTTTTGTCTGCACACAGAAAAATATGGTGTTACCACACAGCTGCACTGTGCAAACAGGAAGTGGCTGGAGCTGCTCTGATCTAGTTCTCTATTATTTCCCAGTGCATTGTGGGACAAAGGATACAACCTCCACTGTCTCTCCACCAGTTCAGACTTTGTTTATTTATTTTTTTTAAGAGTTGTGAAGTTGAGACTTTATAAACGCTTCATTAACACACCATAAATGCTATATGTGTTGTTAAGATGCGGTTATAGAGCATTACCATTGAAATCAACGAAGGCAGCTGACAAGCGCTGATATCTCATGAAAGCGACATGCTGCTTAATTTTTAACACGACGCAACACAACACAACTCTACAGCACATGTGTGAACAGCACTGTGTGGTACCATAGTATTATTCATGGCATGCATTGAAGGGTAGTTATGATGCTTTAAAAATGCTGAATACATGCCACATGAACACAGGGTATTGGCGCACATGTGAACAAGCCCTTAGTCTCACTATTAAAGAGAGATTTACATACTTTTGAGTCAGAGATCACTTGCTGTAAGACTTTAGGAGTACCAACTGCCAGACCTCACACACTGTCTTCCAGAACAAAGTCAAGTAATACAACATTCAGTTGTTTACATTCTTAACTATAGGCCCGTGTAGTGACATTATTTTGCACTGCAAACATGACTGTCTCTCTTTAAAGATATAGGCTGCTGGACTCTGCATGGAGGACTCTGAAGATGTTAGTGGTTGGAGACCCGAACTGTTTGTGCCACATGGTACAAAAGAACATGGTACAAAAGAACAAGTATCCACAAAGCGTATTACACAAGTGTGAGCTTCCAGTGAAGTTTTTAGGCCCAATCCTAAAAAGATGTAGCACTTACATTGTCCCGGATATTGATGTCAGCTCCGCAGGATAGTAACAGCTTAACGAGTTCCAAGTGTTTGTATTCTGTGGCCCAAATCATCGGTGTCCAACCACCATCATCCTACAAGAGAAACAAAGGCACAGTCAATGTGACGTACCATTGTGTGATCAGAACAGCAGCCATCAATGTTCTTTTTAAACAAGTATGGGTAGAAACCCTATTAATCTGGACCACAAAAATGAACAAGCAAAAATTTATCAGTGACAAGGTTGAACTGAAAATTATCAAGAACACCTACAATATGCAAATAAAGAAGAAAGTGGGTGAAAGGGTAATTGTGACACTAGGGTGTGATTTTAATGTCTTGGCAGGAATCATTTGAAGGGTAAAAAATGAACTGCTCCACAAGACCTGGAAAATAGGAATTTTGTACTCACCAGAAAATCCTTTGCTTGGAGCCCAAGCTCCCGAGCTGCAACATCCACCTGTTAGAACTTGGAGAATATGTAAAAAGAAGACCAAGTGGAAGCCTTGCAAATGTGGAAAATAGCTGCTTGATGCCGAAAAGCCCAATAAGCACTCCGAACTACTAGAGTGCAACCTGACAAGAAAGGGTAGAACCCATGACGAAAAGCCCAAAAAGCACTTAAAGCTCTATTAGAGTGCACCTTGACAAGAAAGGGGGAAACCCAATCCTTAAGACCAAGAAATGAATGGTGATCTGTCACGTAGAGAATAGTAGACTGAGGAGCTGGTGCTCGCTTATGGTGACAGTCTGCAAAGACAAAAAGATTGTCCATATGTCTGAAGGAAGCAGCGGCGTTCAGACAATAGAGGAAAATTTACTTTTGGTGTACTGGAGCTGGACAGAGGAATCAAAGAACAATGTCCCTGTGGATGTAAACGGTTCATTGCAGAATAAGGCTGCCAGCTCAGACACTTGCCACACAGAGTTTAAAGCTACGAGGAATATCACTGTGTGGGTGAAAGTAGTAAGTGAAATGTCTCTAATGAGTTCAAACAGTGGTTTCTGAAGAGCAGAGAAAACCAGATTAAAATATCATGGAGTCACAGGGATATGAACAGGTACAGCTACATGGGAGACTCCTTGTAAAAAATTATCGAGAGTGAGAAGTCAACGGTTTTTGATAAAAGATTGAAAGGGCAGAAATCTGACCTTGATATTGCAGAGAGGCAAACGCTGGTCCAAGCCCAGCTTTAGGAAAGAGGATTTTCGTCCTTGGAGAAACATCTATGGCAGAAGCCCCGAGACTCACACCAAGTGAAATATGTGTTCCATTTCCAGTTATGGACCTCGCGTGAAGTAGATTTCCATTGTGGAAATCAATGATTCAGAGATGCCCCAGTCTTTCAAACCCTGGGCTTCAGCAGCGATTTCATTAAAGCCAATGACCGTGGCTACTGCTCATGAAAACAGATTCAGTGATGGGACCCTTATTTTTTAATATATTTATAAACGATATAGGGTCTGGTACTAAAAATCCCATTTCAGTCTTTACAGATGACACCAAGCTATGCAGTGGAATAACGTCCTTACAGGATGTCTTCATCTTACAAGCCGACCTCAATGCACCGTTTACTTGGGCAACTATGTGACAAATGAGGTTTAATGTTGATAAATGTAAGGTTATGCACTTGGGGCTAAAAATATGTATGCATCATACATACTAGGGGGGGTACAATTGGGGGAATCAATGGTGGAGAAGGATCTGGTTTTGGTAGATCACAAGCTTAATAATGGCATGCAATGCCAAGCTGCAGTTTCTAAAACGAGCAAAATCCTCTCTTGTATTAAAAGAGGTATAGACTCCAAAGAGAGATATCATATTACCCCGGTACAAATCATAAGTAATAACTCATCTGGAATATGCAGTTCAGTTTTGGGCACCAATTCACAAAAAAACATTGGGGAACTGGAGAAAGTACAGAGAAGGGCAACTAAACTGATATGAGGCATGGAGGAGCTCAGCTATGAGGAAAGATTAGAGGAACTGAATTTATTCTCTCTTGAGAAGAGGAGATTAAGGGGGCATATGATCAACATGTATAAATACATCAGTGGTTCATATAGTGAACTCGGTGTAGAGCTATTCACCCTGAGGTCATCACAGAGGACAAGGGGGCACTCTTTACATTTGGACGAAAATAAATTTAATCTCCAAACACGGAAAGGTTTCTTCACAGTAAGAGCTGTGGAATAGACTCCCTCAAGACTTGGTTCTGGCCAGCTCAGTGGATTGCTTTAAAAAAGGCCTGGATTCTTTCCTAGATACACAGAATATAACTGGATACTAATATTTATAGGTAAAGTTGATCCAGGGAATATCCGATTGCCTCTCGGGGGATCAGGAAGGAATTTTTTTCCCTGCAGGAGCAAACTAGATCATGCTTTGCTGGGTTTTTTTTTTGCCTTCCTCTGGAGCAACTGTAGGTATAGGATTATAACTTTTTTTTTTTAATGGTTGAACTGGATGGACTTTTGTCTTTTTCCAGCCAGACTAACTATGTAACAAGACGGTAAATTGGTCCTTGGGACAGAAGATCTGGTAATACCTAAATATCATCGGTCAGAAGTCTTAGCAGGCTGGCAGACCACATCTGCCTGAGCCAGTCCAGAAAATTAAATCTGCTGTTGTTAGAGGATCCCTGCATGTGGGAATAAACCTGTTCAGTTTGTTGCTGAACCTGAAGACCAGGAAGACAACAACTGGCATATCCCACCTACAACACCACTTAGTGTGTGGCCACTTCCCTGGGTCCAGACATTGCAGCTAGGCAAGTCTGCCTACCAAATTTCTACTCCTGGGATGTATGCAAATAAGGCTGGAACATGAAACCCTGCCTAGGAGAGGATGCAATCTATCTGTCTTACTGTAGTTTCAACACCAGATCTGCTGCCACACTCCAGGATCCATCACTCCTCAAATAGATTCCTCACAAAATGCATACAAAGCCACACTCAACTTTCCTTTGGGCTAAAATCTATTCTAACCACTTGCCCTCCAGAGGATTTACACCCATTCCCGACCAGGCCATTTTTTGCGATACAGTGCTGCATTACCTTAACTGACAATTGCATGGTCATGCAACTCTGCTCCCAAATGAATTTTGGCCTTTTTTTTCCCCACAAATGGAGCTTTCTTTTGGTGGTATTTTATCGCCTGCGCATTTTTATTTTTTGCACTATAAACAAAAAAAAACCAATTTTGAGGGAAAAAAAAAATATTTTTTACTTTTTGCTATTATACATGTCCAGTAAAAAAAAATCATATTTCGTCATAAATTTAGGCCAAAATTTATTCTGCTACATGTTTTTGCTAAACAAAAATCCCAGTACGTGTAAATTAATTGGTTTGCGTGAAAGTTATAGTGTCTACAAATGGCGGTATATATACTGGATTTTTTTATTTTTTTATACTAGTAATGGTGTCGATCAGCAACTTATAGCGGGACGGCGACAGGCATTCTAACACTGGGGGGGGGGGGGGGGAAACTGACTGTCACTGACATCCCCAGTGACACTAATACAGTGAGCAGTGCTCATAAAAAACACTGACACTGTACTAATGACACTGGGCAGGAAGGGTTTAACATCAGGGGCGATCAAAGGGTTAACTGTGTACTTTTGCTTTACTATGTAAGCACACTGCTTTGTATGGCTTTTCTGGAGCCGACAGTGGAGAGATCTGTATTGTTCATATACAGACCTCTCCCCCGTCAGTGTTCCTCAGTGATCACCAGGTGCCGGCGGGGAATCACTGGCCCGGACATCGACAGCTGAACCCGCCAATGGCAGCATGGGTAGGACACGCAGGCCCCCTACCCGGTATTACAAAATCAAGTATATATACGTGATTTTGCGCAGCCTTGCCGCCCTGTAGCAGTAGTTCTGCTATAGGGCAGTCAGGAAGCGGTTAATCACTCCACTTCTAGCACACACTGACACTCCAATCCTCCTCACTCTGTTGTGTATAGATCTCTTGGATTAAGTTCCACTAGGAGGTGTAACGGGTTCACAGATTAGGGTGGTGCATCAAAGTCTGTGCTGGAACAATAAAAATTTTTTTTATATCCCAGAGGTGAGCGATGTACAGCTATCTCTCTTGCTGCAATAAGACTTTTGTTCCTTCCCTGAAGATTGATGTATTTCACTGGCATAGCATTGAACTACTGAATCCATGTCAATTTACCCACCAGCTGGATGGCCCAATGCTGCAGAGACAACCAAATCACATGAAGCTCTAGGATGTTAATCGGGAGACGGGACCCTTCCACTGACCAAATTAGCTGCAGCGACAAGGTGCAAAGGACTCGACAACACACTTGCATTTTTTGCAATAAGATGGAAATAAATAAATTCCCTGAGCCAGTAAGCCAAGAACAACCCGATTCTTCATGCCAAACAAATCAATCTGTCCAGGGACTTGCCTGACCTTTCCTTTAACAACAGGATGTAGTGTTGTGGATGTCTGGAGTGAAATGGAGAAAATAGTCTAAAAAGGAGGCTACCATCAAGTCAAAGACTTTCAAGCAAAAGCAGAAAAATGAACGAATCCTGGACTGTAGAGCTTGAATCCCAGAAAGGACTGTCTGATGTTTCCCCTGTGGAAAAAGACCCTGTCCTGAGCTGTATGAAGAACTTGACCCATATACTCCAAACAATGAGTCAGTTCCAGCACTGATTTCTAAATGTTTAGGATCCATCTGAGCTGCTTTTAATGCTTTGTACAAAGCCACATTGTCCAGAAAAGCCTGCAAAAAACTGTTCTCTCAACAAGAGCTCATCTAAGTATTCCACAGCAACAAGGACACCAGCAGTGCTATTACTGAAGTCAGCACCTTGTTGAAAACCTAAGATGGAGATGGCAGGCTGGAGGGCAGGGCCACAACCTGGTAATGTAGGTGGTGCCCCACAGCAAAATGTAGGAAACCAAAGAAGATAAAGAAATGCAGGTATGCTTCCTTGATGTCCACAGAAGACAAAGTCTCCCTGGTGAAGGGAGGCAATGACTGACTTGGAGGGTATTGCTAATTTTTTTTTAGCCTGAATGAAGACCATGAGGCCCAAGATGTGCCAAATGCCCCCCTAGATGCTGGAGATGCTAATTTGTGCAGAGACAGTTGGAGGTGAGAAACAGGAGGGATCAGAGACCAAAACTCCAGTATGTGCAGTTTGTAGCCCTGGCATATCACCCCCTTCAGCTGTATTTGCCCAAGTGTTCACAAAGGTTAAAAAGTGTACATCCCCCCCCAAAGTCTGGAAAGTTGCGGTACACCTTCATACAAAATAAAGCTTGTCGGATGGATTTGCCAAACTGAGACGCAGATCTTCCAGGTGGACTGGGAGCCAAGCTTGGGGAGCCTTGAAGCAGGGGACGCAAGATGGGAGAAACAAAAAGGAACTTTTTCTAACAGACAAGGGGGAAGAAGACTTTGCCAGCTGTCTTAGGCTTTGTTCATTTAGAAAGGCAGGTGCTCTTTTCACCAATAGCACCCTTGAAATGGTATCAAGAGTAGATCTGAAGAGACATTCCTTGAATGCCATGTGACCCAGGACACATCTTGCACATGGTTCCACAGTCCAACACTTCAGCCAAAGTGGTTTACTCATGGGCTGACATGAGATTCTTAAGGGAGATGAGATAGGAAGCATCCTGAAAACGGTCACAACTAAAGTTTAAAGCTAAAACCATTTGCTTCAAGCATTCTTATAAGAGATGGATGAACCACAGCAATGGTAAGCTGCCTTTTAGGGATGCCAAATGCAGCAGTGGTAAGATCCGTTTTAAGGGTGCCAGTCAGCCATGGTCTGGCAAAATAAAGTCACAGCGAGAGCAGCGTTCTAGAATGGACTGCGTACCGATTAGGTCTTTAAAGACAGGAGCATCCTCTACATGAATGCTAGTCACTTTGTTGGGACACTGCTGAATACCACATTGAAGATAGCCTACTTTTGTACAAAATATTATCCTAACATTTTCAAGGCATCTGGGGGAAATAACAGCTTGTCAGAGTTTTTACAATCTTTCTCTACAATGTTATAACAGCAATTGCAACAGATGGCTCCAAAAGACCCAAGGTTGGAACTAAAACTGGTAGAAGCAACAATCTGATCCTCTAGTTTCAGAGTAGTAAGCACTGCAACGATTGGAGCCTAAAAAAGGTCTCTTTTAATATGGAAGTAATAGCAGAATACTGCAACTCCTTCAGGATAAGCTCACCTGGCAAAGCCTGGAGCAGCTCAGAATCAGAGTCTCTGCGACTGATGGCTCAGAAGCAGCTAGTGCCACGGGCAGATCAGATACAGAATCTGCACTGAAATGGTGCAGGAGCACGCTTGTGGCCTCTCTCAGAGTCGGCAATTAACTGGGTGATTTAAGCCATAAATTCTCAGCATATGAGGGTTGGATGGCCAGAGGTAACTAAAACAGCTGAGGCAATGCTGGCAGCTCTTGACCTGGAAAGCACTCAGCTGCTAACTTGTTAACAAAACAGAGTTCAGTAGGTGCACTATAGGGACCCCAATGTCCAAAGGTCACTTACTAGCTATCCCCACTATGTCCAGTACAGCAGGGTCAGAACATGGCACTCCAAAACCCAGGCAGTTTATAGTCCTGCTAGATACAGTGGATATAAAAAGTCTACACACCCCTGTTAAAATGTCAGGTTTCTGTGATGTAAAATAATGAGACAGAGATAAATCATTTCAAAACGTTTTCCACCTTTAATGTAACCTATAAACTGTACAACTCAATCGAACAACAAACTGAAATCTTTTAGGATGAGGGAAGTAAAAATAAACTAAAATACTATGGTTGCATAAGTGTGCACACCCTTAAACTAATACTTTGTTGAAGCACCTTTTGATTTGATTACAGCACTCAGTCTTTTTGAGTCTGAGTCTATCAGCATGGCACATCCTGACTTGGCAATATTTGCCCACTTTTACTTGCAAAAACACTCCAAACCTGTCAGATTGCGAGGCCATCTCCTGTGCACAGCCCTCTTCAGATGACCCCACAGATTTTCAGCCTGGACTCTGGCTGGGTCATTCCAAAACTTTAATCTTCTGGTGAAGCCATTCCTTTGTTGATTTGGATGTATGCTTTGGGTCATTGTCATGCTGAAATATGATGTTCCTCTTCATGTTCAGCTTTCTAGCAGAAGCCTGAAGGTTTTGTGCCAATATTGACTGGTATTTGGAACGGTTTCATATTTCCCTAAGGCCCCAGTTCAAGTTGAAGAAAAACAGCCACAAAAATTATGCTGCCACCACCATGCTTCACTGTGGGTATGGTGTTCTTTTGGTGATGCGCAGTGTTGTTTTTGCGCCAAACATATCTTTTGGAATGATGGCCAAAAAGTACAACCTTGGTTTCATCAGACCAGAACACATTTTCCCACATGCTTTTGGGAGACTTCAAATGTGTTTTTACAAAATTTAGCCAGGCTTGCATGGTTTTCTTTGTAAGAAAAGGCTTCTGTCTTGCCTCTCTTCCCCATAGCCCAGATATATGAAGAATATGGGAGAATATGGTCACAAGTACCACACAGCGTGTACTTGTCAGATATTCCTGCAGCTCCTTTTGGCAGCCTCCCAGACCAGTTTTCTTCTTGTCTTTTCATCAATTTTTGAGGGACGTCCAGTTCTTGGTAATGCCACTGTTGGGTCATAATTTCTCCAGTTGATGAAGACTGTCTTCACTGCGTTCTTTGGTATATCTAATGCCTTTGAAATTCTTTTGTACCCTTCTCCTGACTGATACATTTTAACAACGAGATCCCTCTGATGCTTTGGAAGCTCTCTGGGGACAATGGCTTTTGCTGTAGGGTGCGACTAAAAATGTCAGGAAAGACCTACTAGAACAGCTGAACTTTATTTGGGGTTAATCAGAGGCACTTTAAACGATGGCAGGTGTGTACTGATTCCCATTTAACATGATTTTGAATGTGATTTCTTAATTCTGAACACAGCTACATCCCCAGTTATAAGACAATATGCACACTTATTCAACCACATCATTTTAGTTTTTTATGTTTACAATGAGGTCCAAGATGTGCCCAGCTTTAGTAGCAAAATAGAGAAGATAAAAAAATTAAGAAACAAAATGGTGCTAGTGAAGATTTGTTTTTTTACACAGCACAGCTGAAAAAAAAATATTTTTCCTCTTAGAGGACACTAGCAAAAAAACCAAGGCATGCTGGTAGTAGAAAGGGTTTATCCTGGAGGTTGGCCTACAGTTGGTATGCAAGTGTCCAATCCTCCACAGTCTTACCTGGCAGTTGACATCCATGTGCTCATTGCTCAGCAGATATTTCACTACATCATAATGACCCTTTTTGGAAGCCAAATGCAAACATGTGGAACCTTCAGAGTCCTGGAAACAGAGAAAGAATTGAAAATTGTTTTTTTCAGGGGGCAAAATGAATTCAGACCAAATCACTAAAGACGATCAACTTACTTTGGGATCAAGCAAAGCTCCAGCTCTGACCAGATACCTAACGGTTTCCAAATGACTGTTCTCAGCTGAATCCATCAGGGGTGTCCTCTGATCCTCAGAGCAATTATCCAAGTTAGCACCAGCCTGGGGTAGACAGGGATAAAATGTACTTACGAACTAAAACCCATAAAAGAGATTATGACAAGGTTGCTTTCTGGACAAACAGCACAAACCAATGAAATGTCCAAGGCAGTGCCGTGTGGAAAGAACTCATTTTATCTTATAATAGTTTTTAAGTTAGTATACTTTGAATAAGAAAACATAAATAGCCTGCTCTATTTAACTAGCTTTGTACAACATAATACCAACAGGCCTCTCACTGATTGCTCATTTACCTAGCAACTAGCCCTGGCAAAAGAACACACAAGAGCACAGAACAGTAAAGACACAAGAATCCACAATTTTTTTTGCAAAAAGCATAACTTTGCTGTATTTTCAAAAGAAATAAATGTAACATTCACCTGAACAAGCATGTGGCAGATATCTGTATGACCCATCTCCGCAGCAGCGTGCAATGGTGTTCTCTTCCCGTGCTGCTCCATCTTGTAGTTGGGGTCAATGCCATCAACTAAAATACAATACTTTGGTAATTATGGCTGAAAATTCCTAAAGCTCTCTTTCTGCACACGTATCTGTGGCTACTATTGGCAATGTGATCTCATCATTTACAGCTTAAAGAGCAACTTCAAGGAAAAAAAAAAATATCACCCTTTACTTCAATATCAAATTTCTTTTATATTAAAAAAAATTATAATTTTTCAGCTCAGCCAATATTTCATCAACAGAAATCTAACCCTATGGCCAGTTGTTCATAAAGATGTGTGGCTGTCCTGTAGAGGCGGGCCTGTGAGAGGAAGAGAGTGCTTAAAGTGGGTATCACCATTTCAAGTGAGGTCCACCATTAGACCAAACAGGCAGGAGGCAGGGGCAGTGAGTGGTACAATGGGCTGGCTCTATGGTAAATATATACTTACAAACAAGAAATACAAATATATTAGAAAATTAACACATTGGTAATATAATGTATATTAAGATGACTGGGTTCATACATGTAGCCAAAGCAAAAAAAGATGAAGACTGCCTTTAAAAGGTACATTTGCATGTCTGACTGAACAGTATGTTTAGAACTGTGACATACACTACATTCTATATCTATTTTGTTATAAATAAAACCAAATGCACCCACGTTAAGCATATTTAGAAAGCTGCCCCCACACTGCTACAATCTGCACTCAATTACAGCGCAAGGAACAAGCAGAGGAAACCGTTTCCCAGGTGGACTGTTGGGTCAGCTCCTAGCAGAGCTCAAACGTAAAGACATTCTCTGGCACATATCAAATTCTCTTTTATTCCCGCTGCAGCTGGAGAGACCTTATTAGCAAACTGTGAATATTGCCCACATCAGCACTTTACAGTGCGCTCACCGGCCTAAAACAGGCTGCGGCTCTATGTCTGCATGAAATGTTGGCTGCACTGGGAATTGAGAACGTCTTTTTCATGGGAGGGGCAGATAAAGTAAATTCAATACACTCTGGCACGCCATCCACGGAGACCCCCATAAATGAGAATAATGCACACTGCATGTCCATAAAAAACTGATGATCTATGTAAGCAGCAGATATAGTATTTATATACCTTTAGATAGTTTTTTTAGGGTATAGTACAAGACACAGGCTGGAAGGCCTGGGCAGGGGGGAGTGGCACATGCACCCTGAACCCAGAAGAAGGCAGCGATGTACAGGTACATCTTTGTGCCTGTAGGAGCAGTCCATCCATAGCACGGTGTGGGCAGGCAGTCCAAAAATGGTTCAAATGGTATTAAACCCAAAAACAAGAGTTTACTAAATTGCAGCTTACCAAATCTTAGATGTGCTTGCTGCATTGTTTTTCTTTTTTAGGCTTTTTCCATTTATTTTCACCTAGTGATCCACCCGGTTTTTCACCTGCTGATCTACAACGGTTGTTTTGAATGGTTATAAAGTATTAGCTGGAGTTCAGCTTCAATTTTTTGTCAAGTCCATCTAAATCTGTTAGTCTACTAACCGTCCCCCAGACTGAAAATGCTGCTTTCCAAAGGTGTCTTGCTTTACTACTTCATTCAGAATGCACACACCCTAAGATAGGAATTGTGTTACTGGCTGGACCACCCAGTAAAAAAAACTAAAAGAAAACTGACGCAGCCACTACATTTAAGGAATGGTAAGCTTGAATATATTACATTTTTGTTTTTGGCTTAAATACTGCTTTATGTCCTGACCAAGGGTTATATGCTGCCACCTTCAGGTGAGGACAATGGCAAAGGTGCTCAGTTTACCCATATAACCCCGCCCACTTTATAGCAAGCAATCAGAGAAACCACCAGAACAGAGGGGAGAGTGTCCTGTACTGTACTCCAAGAAGAGGATTTTACAGGCAAGTCAAAACTGTTTATTTCTTCATGGCACAGAACAGGACACAGGCTCTATTAAAGATGTATTACACCCAAAACCAAAAATGTAATATTTACCAGTCAGTAGATGTGGTGGCTGCACTGGTTTTCTTTTTTTGGATTTTTCCCATCTGTTTTCAGCTGATGATCTACCCAGTAACACACCACCTGTATTTCTGGATGGAGGAGCACAGAGGCACCTTTGGACAGTAGCACGGTTAACCTCAGGAAGAAGAGTGTTCAAGATGTAGGGCACAATAACTAATTGAAATCCAAATCACACTGCGGTTACACAAGCAGTTACAGCAAGAGGTTTTCTTTTGGGATAAAGGTTTTACATGGATAAATAAAAGCTGATCATTGTAAGCACCCCTGTCAGTAGTAAATGGTTTGTCTCAAACCTCTGATACATTTGCAAGAGGGTTTGTTCTATTAAAAAACAGACTTACTGGCCAGCTCATCAGGTGAAAATACAAGAAAGAAAGCCAAAAAAAAAATGAATGCAGCCATCATAACTAAGAAACGGTAAGCTGCAATATAATAAAGGTTTGCTATTGGGTTTAATACCATTTTAAGCCTTGACCATGGGACATCCCCCAGCAATACAACTTAGGACAACAAAGCAAACAATGACAAAATCTTTCGGCCAAATAAGGGAGATCATTAACCCAAAACAAGGGAATCCGAACATCAGTTTGAAACCCATTTAAATAGGTTCAGAGTAATAAGCAGCACATCTAACAATGGAAGCAATAGTGTATAGCTCACATTAAAATAATGATAAATACCCTTTTTTGCTGCTATATATGATCACATGGTGCAGTGTACTTGTTCTGTGAAATGAGGGGGATGAGCAAGCAGACATTTTAGCAAACAATAATGACACTATAGGGGGATAGGGGAAACCTCCCTGCTAAGAATTTGTATTCTAACAGAGGAGACTTCCCTGCCATAAGAATACACTGAATGTTGTTGCATGCTATAGCCTGGGTGCTGATTGAGCAGGAAAAACCCAACATGGTAGAATTCTGTAAGAAGGGAAAGCGGGCGACAGAAAAAGATACCATTGTAAGGAGACTGACACAGGCTCCTAAATCATCTGTGTCCCTTCTCAGCTCATAACACAGTTGTTTTCACCCCCCCCCCCTTCCTTCTCTTCCTGCAGCCATTGCTGCTATATTACCTGTCCCTGTCATCTAAGAGAGGAGGTGGTAGTCCTGCCAGAACCAGGCTTGTTGTCCAGCAACCAATACATAGGCAGATAATGGAAGAGCAGGCTGCTGGAAGAAAGGCCTGCATGATAGGAGCTGGCTGCAGGAAGGGTTAAATTGGCTGAGAAAGGATAGGGACAGAGGGGATATGAGCAGACACCTGCCATTCAACCTACTAGAGCTGCCCAGCAGCCAGTAGAAAGAATCACATGGGGAGGCATCCAGAAAGGAAGAAGTGAAAACCCTTTACAGGTGAGCTAGCTGGGCATGAGCAGTGAGTGTGGCAACCTAGCACACAGAGGACTGGCTGTTATATCGTTGCCCAAACACAGCAAAGCTAGGTTCACATTAGTGTGCGCTTCAGGATGGCATGCAATCACATGCATCTGTAGACAAATCATGATACAGTGTATGAGATGTGTGAGGGTACCATTATCCCTAAAGGCACCCCCATGCACTAAAAACCACAGCAAAGTTTTCTGCACTATGAACCACACTGCACTATGAGATTTTTCTGCAGCTGCATTTTCTGAAAAGGTGCAGAGACCTTTTACCCCTGCATTTTCAGTACTCGAGCAAATGTGGCCACTGAGAAACTGCGTAGATATGAATCAAGCCTTGGGGAGCCTGTGGAAACGGCAGGATCAACCAGGTATTTACTAATAGGGAAAACCATTTGTTACAAGCTTTTGCATACTGGTTTAAAATACACTTTTAACGATATAGAC
Source organism: Staurois parvus (assembly GCF_062004578.1). Taxonomy (NCBI): domain Eukaryota; kingdom Metazoa; phylum Chordata; class Amphibia; order Anura; family Ranidae; genus Staurois; species Staurois parvus. Next base: position 26,350,669 of record NW_028317950.1, read on the forward strand.
ACACATATTGTTTTGGGGTTTAATGACACTTTAAGGCCAAAGCTTGCAGCCTGAACATCCACCTGGTAAAACTTCAGAAATGTGTCAATAGAAAACTAGGTAGTGGCCTTGCAAATCTGGGGAACAGACACCTGGTGCTGAAAAGCCCAAGAGGCACTGACTGAATGAGTCAAGTGAGCTTTAACAGGGAATGGATTCCTATCCTTCAAGGTGCAAACCTTAGGTGTAACCTGCCTAATCCATTTAGAAATGGTAGAACAAGACACAGGATAGCCCTTGAAGAACCCCTTGCAAGAATCAACCCTTGCAAAAACCAGCAAACAGAACAGAGAATCTAAGGTTTGGATGGCCAAGAGGTATATTCACATTACTCATACTACATATAAACCATGTAGTGGTGACATCTCCCCGAACCCTGGCCCTCCATCTCCCCACTCCCCCTCCCGGCACCCCCCTACTCACGCCAACCACCGCAACCCCCTCAATCTCATATCTGTCCCCCTCCTCCCCACATCCACCCCTCCCCTCTCGGTTGCACTCCTGAACGCCCGTTCGGTTTGCAACAAGCTCACCGCCATCCATGACTTCTTTGTCTCCCACTCCCTCAAGCTCCTAGCGGTTACCGAAACCTGGATCCAAGCCACTGACTCCACCTCCCCTGCTGCCCTCTCCTATGGAGGCCTCGTCTGGACCCATTCAACCAGACCGAGCGGACGCAGAGGCAGAGGGGTCGGTATGCTCCTACCACCGCTGAGCACCTTCCAGGTCCTCCCTAACCCCCCCCCCATCCTTCTCCTCCTTCGAGGCCCACTGCATCCGGCTCTTCTCTCCCACCCCCCTATGGATTGCGGTAATCTATCGGCCTCCTGGTTCCGCATCCCCCTTCCTTGACGACTTAGCCGCCTGGCTTCCCTTCTTCCTCTCCTCCGAGCTACCGACCATCATCCTAGGCGACTTCAATATCCCGATCAACGCCAACAGCCCGGCTACTTCCCAACTCCTCCTCCTAACCTCCTCCTTCGCGCTCACACAGCACACTCAGTCCTCCACCCACTCCAACGGAAACACCCTGGACGTCGTTTTCTCCCACCTCTGCACCCCCCACGACTTTACTAACATCCCCTTCCCTCTCTCTGACCACCACCTCCTCACATTCTCCATCTCCCCCTCCCTCAACTCCCCGCCCCCCCCCCCCGAAGCGTCTAACCATCACCCGCAAACCTCCGCAATCTGAACCCGACCCATCTCCACCCAGCAGCTGACCGTCTGTATGACAGCATCCTCCCTCTGTCATGCCCTGACCTGGCCACTACTGCATACAACGACTCCCTGTCAGCTGCCCTTGACTCCCTGGCACCCCTAACCACACGTAGCATTAGACCCCGACCGCTTCAACCTTGGCAAAACGACCACACAAAATGCCTCAAACGACGCAGTCCCGCGCTGGAGCGCTTATGGCGCAAAACCAGATTCCCTCCCGCATTCTCCCTCTATAAAGCCGCCTACCTCGCCTACACCACTTCCCTCCACGCCGCCAAGCAAGCCTATTTCATAACCCTTATCCACACCCTCTCCACCTGTCCTCGTCGGCTCTTCTCCACTTTCAAATCCCTGCTCTCTCCCCCCCCCACCCCCACCCAGCACCTCACTCACCACCCACGAGATTGCCACTCACTTCCAAAACAAGATTGATGCAATTCGTAAGGACATTGTCAATTCACAATACACCTCTCCACCCAGCCTCCTGCCCTCCTTCAACCCCTCAACCCTCCCCTCCCCTGACCTCATAGTCGCACTACCCCCCACTATACCTAACGCCCCGCACAGCATCACCTCCCCACCACTCCGCTCCTTCAGCCCAACTACCCCCGAGGACGACTCTAAGGTCTTCACTGAAGCCCGCCTCACCACCTGCCCCCTGGACCCTATCCCCTCACAGCTCCTCCAGTCACCCCTCCCCCCCTCCATCATTTGATCCCTTACCCACATCTTCAATCTCTCCCTCTCCACCGGCACCTTCCCCTCCTCTCTAAAGCACGCACACATCACCCCCATACTCAAAAAACCCTCCCTTGACCCCACTAACCTCAACAACCTTAGACCCATCTCCTTGTTGCCCCTCACTTCCAAGCTCCTTGAGCGCCTGGTCTACAATCGCCTAAGCGCCCACCTCACTGATAACAACCTCCTTGACCCCCTACAGTCTGGCTTCCGCCCCCTGCACTCCACCGAAACCGCCCTACTTAAAATCACCAATGACCTGCTAACTGCCAAAGCCAATGGCTACTATTCTATCCTCCTGCTCCTCGACTTCTCCACGGCCTTCGACACTGTTGACCACCCTTTCCTCCTTGCCAAACTGCACTCCCTTGGCATCAAGGACGCTGCTCTCTCCTGGTTCGCCTCCTACCTTTCCCAACGCTCCTTCAGCGTCACCTACAACACTGCTACCTCCCCCTCCCTCTCTCTGTCGGGGTCCCCCAAGGCTCTGTCCTCGGGCCCCTCCTCTTCTCCATCTATACCTCCTCCCTTGGCAAACTTATTCACTCCCACGGGTTCAATTACCACCTCTATGCCGACGACACCCAAATTTACCTCTCCACCCCCCACCTCACTCTCTGCCCGCATCGCCAACCTCCTAAAACGACAGACTGGATGTCTCTCCATTTCCTCAAACTTAACCTATCCAAAACCGAGCTCCTGGTCTTCCCCCCACCCCGTGCCCCCCCCATCCTCTCCATCACTACTAACAACGCCACTATCTCTCCCACCCCACACGCCAAAGTCCTGGGTGTCACCCTGGACTCCCACCTCTCCTTCCTACTCCACATCCAACTGCTATCTAGATCTTGCAGGCTCCACCTCCGCAACATCTCCAAGATACGCACATTCCTCACCCCAGACACCACGAAACAACTCGTACACTCCCTCATCATCTCACGCCTGGACTATTGCAATTCCCTTCTCACTGGCCTACCCAAACGAACGCTATCCCCACTCCAGTCGATCCTAAACTCAGCGGCCAGACTCATCCACCTCACCAAGCGCTCCACATCTGCCTCCCCCCTCTGCCAATCCCTTCATTGGCTCCCGATTGCCCAACGCATCAAGTTCAAGCTGCTAACCCTGACCTACAAGGCCATTCACAATGCCGCCCCGAACTACATAACTGACCTGATACCCAGATACTACCCTACCCGTGCCCTCCGCTCCTCACAGGACCTCCTGCTCTCTAGCTCCCTGGTCTCCTCCTCCCACGCCCGATTGCAGGACTTCTCCAGGACTTCCCCCATCCTCTGGAACTCCCTACCCCAATCCATCAGACTGTCACCTACCCTCCTCACCTTCAGGCGCACCCTGAAAACCCTCCTCTTCAGAGAAGCCTACCCCAACCTCACCTAACACCCGACCTCACCTAACAACTAACCTCCTCCACTCCTCCCACCACTCCATCCCCCACAGCCATCTCCTCCTGTGCCACCTTCCCCTCCCTCCCAGATTGTAAGCTCGAAAGAGCAGGGCCCTCGAACCCCTCGTGTAATGTATTGTTACTGTCTTGTCTCATGTTATGTCCCCCTTGCTACTGTACAGCGCTGAGCATACCCTTTGGCGCTATATAAATACTGTATAATAATAATAATAATAGTTGAGGTGTTTTGGAGAAGGACAAAGAAGGCAGGACAATGTCCTGAATAAAGTGGGTGGAAACCACCTTAAGCAGGAAAGGAGACCACAGGCCTCAAATTCACTTTATCTTTATGAACAAAGAAGGAATCTGTACAGGATAAGGCCACCAGTTCTGGGATCTGTTTGACTGATGTGATAGGCACAAGAAAAATCTTACAATTAAGATTGGCCAAGAGAAAACAAACTTTTGGGGGGGGGAGGGGGGTATGACAGACCAAACATGGCATACAAGTCAAACAAGCCTTGTTAGTGCAGTATGTCCAAAGCTTTTTTTTGTGTGTGTGCACACTAGGCTTCCTCCACTGGCTACTGTTGCACAAACCTCCTGGAAGGCATATATACTTTGGCTGTGGCCAGTCCTCATACAGAAAGTCCAACATTAGTGAGTAAAGCGAAGAGAAACTAGTAGGTTTCTTGGACTTAGGAAGAGATCCCATACTCGTGACCTTAGATCCAGCAGGTGGGGACTAATCTAGCTTCAAACAGGAGTGCACCTCATTCACCAGAACCTTAATGATTTTGTTCAGCTTAGGAGAGGTAGAGGGCAACTACCCATCCTCCTGGGTGTACTTTTTACATGATGAGGATTCACTTTTCACTTCCTCATCTTCCTCCTCCATGTGCATCAGCAAGCAACTCTGCTGCAATGGATGAATTGGACAATGACTCAGCCAGGGACAATGACTGGCGGTGTCCCACAGTTTCTATCAGAGAAAAGACTTTTCCTTTTCAGGTCTGCCATAGAGGCTGAAAATTCCTCTCTAGTTAAAAAGTACACTAAAAGGTAAGGGGAGACTCAGAGGTGTGGAACTGAGGTCCAAAGACCCAGGAGCACAGTTTTGGGAAGAACACTGAATAACCTCATTGTGGGCCTGTGTACAGTGTGTGCTGGCCTGTCCCCTCATTCCATTTTCCTTCTGACGTCCATCATGAGCAAGGGTGAATTCCCAGAGGAATCATTCAAGAGTGTACTGTTACCAGTCATGTAACCCTTGACACGTTGAGCCAACAAATATCTTCACACTTTGAAAGAATCTTTTCCAAGTTACATTGCATTTGCTGATTTGTATATTTTTGTTGCGGACTTACTTTATACTGGTTTACATTACTTGCTGCCTGACTTGAGAGGGTGACAGGATGGATTTTACATCAACGTAGAATTCCTTGACAACACTGTCAATTGTGTAGGGGCGAGTGTGGATGTGTATATACTCATTCTCTAATTAGAATATTTTTGTAATAAAGCTTATTTTTGGATATATGCAAAGAGTGGTGTCATTTTTCACAGTTTTACTGCTTATACTGTTTATGTATTTGTTATGCTGACATATACCCTAATGTATGAGATGCAATCTCCTATGAAAGCATTTATATCACTCTCTATGTTTGGATTCGGCCCCAATCCCCCCAAGTGGGTGACCCTTCCATATACTGCCCCTGGACAAGGATCAGGATTAATACTACCACCTCGGAAACCTTTTTGTATTTAAAGGGGCATGAGGCAGGGCTATCCGCTGTCACACGGTTTGTTTTCATTAGCTATGGAGTCCCTGTCGCTTCTCTTGAGAGGGTCAGCTGTTACTAAGGGTCTTAAAATCAACACACTTGATGAACATGCATCCTTCTATTCAGATGACTCCCTGATTTAGTTAGAGGATATTAAATCAGTCTGTTTTCCATTTATTGATCTTACTGGATTGCTTTGGAAGGTCTATCCTATTACTCCTAGACCCAGAAACATTAATAGTGTACTCCCTGGTTCTCGCCAGAGGATGGTGGACCGCTTTAAATATCACGGTATAATTGTTCAACTACCCGTATCCCGATGCACAGAGCATAACCTGGCTCTCCTCATTGACCATTTTGGGAAAAGCTTAAATTATGGATGTTCGTACTCTTAGATCTCATGGGTAGAAGTAATCTTATAGAGATGCACTTCTTGCCCAAGTTTTTTTTACATTCTAGCAAATTCTCCATTTACCATACCGAAAAAATACTTTAAAAATATCACCACTATTTGCAATCTGTTAATCTGGAATAATAAGGGCTGCCAGAATCTCTCTTCCTTTGCAAATACTGGTCAAACGGGGGGGCTGGCTTTTCCCAATTTTCACCTGTATTATCTAGCTGCCCAACTGATACCCATTTATGATTAGCTACAGCCTAACCGAGATAATGCATGCACAGCTACAGAGGTGGCAGTTATGTCCTCATTTGAATCCCTATACAATGCTGTTAATAGGCAAACTACGGGACACATACTAGGTACCTCCTTAATAATCTCTCTAAAAACCCTTTAGTATGTTAACTTGTGTATCTGTGATTCTGACTGGGCCCTCCTCTGTTAATATCCCTATATGGGGTAACCCCCTTCTCCTTGAATTCCTTTCAGCACCCAGTGCAGGTTATTTGCCCTCTAGGGGTCTTAAGTCCTTGCATCAATTATTTCAGGAAAATTAACTGAACCATTTCTCTACAATGCAGACAGTTTGGGGTTTCATCTACACACTTTCTCTTTTATCTCCAGCTGAGACATGCAGCTATGATTAACCTAAAGGATAAGTTCACCTTTTGGACAAAAATAATACATTTTGCAGGTAAAAAAAAAATGTGCATTTATTATTTTTGTCTAAAGGAGCCTGTAAAGCATTGCACCAATGATCAGCAGATCGCCGATGCCTTGAAGGTCTCCTGTCAGAATATCTGCTTACCATACAGGATGTACAGTCAAGCAGATATTCTGACAGGAAGCTTCAATAAACTACCACGGCGCTCCACAGCACCATGGTAGTTCATTGAAAACTACAAGCTGACAGCCACTAAGGCTGCAGTGACTTGTAGGCACTCATTCACATAAGAGCGCATGCGCCGGTGACGTCATTAGCTATTGCTGATATGAATATCTCCTAAACGGTACACATTTAGGAGATACTGTATTCATTGTACCGACAGGTAAACCTGATTGTAAGCTTATCTGGAGGAACAAGTTAAAATACAGTGTTTACTACCACTTTAATGTGACCTAAAATCTGTGCAATGAAGCAGCCACATCTAAGGACTGTAAGGTGCAATATCTTACATTTCTGTTCTTGTGTTCAGGTATCTTTTAACTTCTAAACCTTCATTTGGGCAGAAGTAAATGGACAGCATCAGCAGCTACTCACCAAGCATCATTAAGACTTTCTGTAGCTCTCCTTGCCTTGCAGAAAAATACAGCTGTTTGGGGTGGAAGCGTAATTTCTTTGGCCTGTGAAGAAGAAGAAAAAAAAAATTAGAAACAAAATGTAACTAGGCATAAAATCAATAAAAGGAGCTTTTAGGGTAGATATAATTGAATGCATGCACCTACTGCTGTCATTATACAAACACATTTACACTTGTGCTGCAGAAAATCTAATGTAAAAGGTCTGCAGAAAATCTAATGTTCATTTTGTAAATACTTAAAGTGCTTGTACAGGATAAAGGTTAAGTAAAACACCTTCCAAGAATAGTTCCTCCCCAGCCCCCCTAAATATTTATCTAAAACAGACCTTGATCCAGCGCTGTGCCTGAGAGCAGCATCACTGCTCTCTCTCCCCTCACTGTTTCAGGCAGCAGAGAGAGCCATTGACTGCTGCTGCTGTCAAACAAATTCAATGAGGAGGGAGCTAGGGGTGGGACAGTGTCACACTATGTATGTCTATAGACACACAGACTGTCTTGGGGCGAGCTTGCACAATTGCCCCCAGAGCAAGCACTTCTTATGGGGCAGACCCTGAAGAGCAGGGGCAGACATTGGGAAAGCCAGGTCTCATTAACAAGGATATCGATATCATACAACACAAGCTGAGAGAACCGTATAGGCTTCCACAAGCTTACCATTGACTGCATATCCAATGTCACTCAAATTAGTATTTTTGCATTACAGAAACCAAGCTTTGTCCATACAGAACACAGCAAGAGATTTGCTTAATGTCCCCTCTACAGCAACACACACTCCTCTATTCTCTGTTCTCCATCACTCTGTTCAGCAACCGAGAGCAAAGCAAATACAAATCATATAGACTTTTTCTGTATAATAAGAAATTAAGTTTTGTTTATAATTTATCGATTGCATCAAGTAGGTGGCACACTAAACAGAATGCAGTGTAGCTAAGGCAGCCTGTAATGAGACTGTTGTGCTAAAACCAAACCTGATTAGCATACACACTGCCTGACCTCTCCTAGCAGAGAAGGAACACCTTAGCTATCCTATTCACATGTAAGCAGTGCCAAGCTTTCGTATTAGAAAAACTAACATACTTTGTAAGCTGAGGGTCAAGAATGCACCTTGTATTAAATGTATTGCAAATATTGGAATGTTAAATTAGCTGTAAATTCCACATCTTACGAGTGCAGCAGAGGTCGCAAAAATTGATTCTTAATCCATGAGTTCTAAGGCGTTATCTTTAGGTGATTGGACACTGAAAAGTCCCCTCCTCCCCATTGTATCAAATGACTCCACCCACTCTGACGCTCCCGTTTGTTGGCAAGTAGTAAGGAGATCAGAGAAGAAAGAGGTCTGTGTCCCATACTGCAGTACAAGTTATAGAATTTACAAGCAAGTCAAAATTCCTATTTTACAATAATTGTACAGTACAGGACACAGGCGTTGATTCTTAGACCACAAATGTCCTTAAGTAATAAGCAGAGGGGTGGGCAATAGCCAAAGCAGCAGCAAAAGGCCCATCAAAAAGAACAGGAAGGGTCAATAAACCCAAACAGACTGCTAACAGCAGAAGCACCTAGTTGCTGAAGCACGCATCACCAGAAGCCCAACACTAGAAGCATATAGTGGTTGAAGCACGCATAAGTAGAGGCCCACCAGCAGAAGCACTTAGTGGTTGAAGCACGCATCAGTAGAGGCCCACCAGCAGAAGCACTTAGTGGTTGAAGCACGCATCAGCAGAAGCCCAACACTAGAAGCATCTAGTGGCTGAAGCACACATCAGCAGAGGCCCAACAGCAGAAGCACTTAGTGGCTGAAGCACGCATCAGTAGAGGCCCACCAGCAGAAGCACTTAGTGGTTGAAGCATGCATCAGCAGAGGCCCAAGAGCCACCTGGCAAAAAAACGGTGAAACTGTGGATCAGGTGGTAGCCTAGAAACTTGTGAAAAAACAAATGCTTGATGCTGAAAGGTCCCAAGAACCCCAACAGAGAGATTGGATTCTGGCAGGGAAGGAGGGACTGGTTCCCTCAGGACACAAGCCCTAGAAAAGGCAAAAAAAAAAAAGTTCTAGCGGCTAACTATACCTGTTGCACCAAGGTTAGCACTGAAGTCTAATAGACTGGGCAGAGTTACGTGGAAGCACAGGGGACATTGAAGCAAACCTTTTGCCAGTGTCCAATAACCTGAATGTAGTGGCACATACAGTGCTCAGCATAAATGACTACACCCTTTTGAAAAGTAAGATTTTAATCAATATCTCAATGAACACAAGAACAATTCCAAAATATTGACAAAACTGAGTTTTATACAACATTTGTTTAGATCATTACATGAAAGTAAGGGTAATATTACTTAGATTACAAAATCTTCAGTTTTACTCAAATTAGTTGAGGCAAAAACGAATACACCCCACAACAAAACTACTCCATCTAGTATTTTTTCTGACCTCCATGATTTGTAAAGACAGCAACAAGCATGGAATGAACAAGTTGGCGACATATTGCAACATCTATCTTTTTCCATTCTTCAAGAATGACCTCTTTTAGAGCTTGGATGCTGGATGGAAAGTGATGCTCAACTTGCCTCTTCAGAATTCCCCATACAGTTGTGACCAAAATTATTCAACCCCCACTGAAATTGAGTGTTTTGGCCAGTTTGACATTGCTTTTGATCATTCAGTCATCTTGCTTACATTTACATTAAAGAGGCACTTGTAGGTCAGACAAATATAACATAACAGTTATAATGAAATAACCACAAATGTCTTTTCTGTGCTCACAGCATTATCAGTTTTATTCAACCCCCAAGTGACATTCAATCTTAGTACTTAGTACAGCATCCTTTTACAGTTATAACAGCTTTTAAACGTGAAGCATAGCTTGACACAAGTGTCTTGCAGCGATCTACGGGTATCTTCGCCCATTCTTCATGGGCAAAGGCCTCCAGTTCAGTCACATTCTTAGGCTTGCGCACTGCAACTGCTTTCTTTAAGTCCCACCAGAGGTTCTCAATCGGATTTAAGTCTGGTGACTGCGATGGCCACTCCAAAATGTTCCAGCCTTTCCTCTGCAACCATGCTCTAGTGGACTTGGAGGTATGCTTGGGATCATTGTCCTGTTGAAAGGTCCAACGTCTCCCAAGCCTCAGGTGTGTGACGGACTGCATCACGTTTCCATCCAATATCTCCTGGTACTGAAGAGAATTCATGGTACCTTGCACACGCTGAAGCTTCCCTGTACCTGCAGAAGCAAAACAGCCCCAAAGCATGATTGACCCTCCACCATGCTTCACAGTAGGCAAGGTGTTCTTTTCATCATAGGCCTTGTTCTTCCTCCTCCAAACATAGCGTTGATCCATGGGCCCAAACAGTTCTAATTTTGTTTCATCAGTCCACAGAACACTATCCCACAACTTTTGTGGTTTGTCCACATGGCTTTTGGCATACTGCAGTCGACTCTTCTTATTCTTTGGAGACAGCAAGGGGGTACGCCTGGGAGTTCTGGCACGGAGGCCTTCATTACGCAGTGTGCGTCTTATTGTCTGGGCTGAAACTTCTGTACCCACATCTGACAAATCTTTTCTCAGTTCCTCAGCAGTCACACGGGGACTTCTCTCCACTCTACGCTTCAGGTAGCGCACAGCAGTCGAAGTCAGCATCTTCTTTCTGCCACGACCAGGTAGCGTTTCAACAGTGCCCTTTGCCTTGAATTTGCGAATGATGCTTCCTAAGGTGTCTCTTGGTATGTTTAACATCTTTGCAATCTTCTTATAGCCATTGCCCTTCCTGTGAAGAGAAATCACCTCTTCTCTTGTCTTCCTGGACCATTCTCTTGCCTTCACCATGTTTGTAACCACACCAGTAAATGTCTAGAAGGAGCTGAGTATCACAGTCATTTTAAAGCTGCCTAATTGGTGCTTATTATGCTTGATTGCTGCTCGGTGACATCCACAGGTGTTTTCAATACCTGATGGAAAGCACCTGTATGAACCTCTGTTCTTCAGAGTGGTAGTCTTTAAGGGGTTGAATAATTGTGGCAATGAAGAAACCACATAAGAACCATTTACTACTGTATTACATAAACAATTGATGTCATTTTAGTTGCATTTGGGTAGTTACAACGTCCTTGTAGGATTTGATTCTGAATACAATTCCAAATGTACACTATAGTCCCTAAACCCCTTTACAGCATTGGGGGTTGAATAATTTTGGTCACAACTGTAGGTGTTCGATTGGGTTCAGATCAGGAGACATACTTGTCCAATGAATCACTTTCACCCTGTTCTTCAGAAACACTACCGTGGCCTTAAATGTGTGTTTTGGATCATTGTCATGTTGGAAAAGTGCACAACGACCAAGGGCATGGAGTGATGGTAGCATCTTCTTTTTCAATATAGATCAGTACATCTGTGAATTCATGACACAATCAATGAAATGCAGCTCGCTGACACCAGCAGCACTCATGCAGCCCCACAGAAGGACACCTTTGCAACGCTACACAGTTTTGAAGCCATCAGTTCCAAGAACATTTATCTTGGTCTCATCACTCCAGAGTACAGAGTCCCAGTAGTCTTCTTCTTTTTCAGCAATGGACCTGGCAAATTATAGGCAGGCTTTTTTGTGCATTGGCTTTAGGAGAGGCTTCCTTCGTGGATGACTCCCATGCAAGCCATTCCTCTGCAGTGTACGCCATATTGTGTCACGGGAAACAATCACATAGTTTGGCTTTCTACTTCTTTAGTTAACTGCAGTGAACTTGCTCGGCGATTTTCTTCAACCTTTATCTTTAGAACCATAAGTGTAAATAGTGAAGCGCTAGAAATAAATATAATATCAACATAAACTATACAGTGTACTGTTAAGATATTAATTATTATAATATTAAGAATGTAGGAATAAGTGACAAATAAACACACTGTGCTCTGATCATATTATGATCCAATAAAGTGCAACTCTAGTGATAACCACAATATGCACTTGTGGTGACACTCTGATCCTACTCGCCCTTATTTAAATCCTTAACAGGATAAATAAGGTGATTAAACAATCGTGGTCACTTATATAAAGGGAAAATATAATAGTGTTTGGTGCCTTATAAACATTAAAAAAACTTATAAATAATAGTCAGTGCCTCCCTAAAGAGACAAAATGCCCAAAATTTAAGCGTAAGTAACAAAATCCTCCCAAAAAGTCCAATGAACATATATACCATACACCAAACACTATTATATTTTCCCTTTATATATGGGACCACGATTGTTTAATCACCATATTTATCCTGTTAAGGATTTAAATAAGGGGGATTAGGATCACGGAGTGTCACCACAAGTGCATATTGTGGTTATCACTAGAGTTGCACTTTATTGGATCATAATGTGATCAGAGCACAGTGTGTTTATTTGTCACTTATCATTACTACATTCTTAATATTATAATAATTAATATCTTAACAGTACACTGTATAGTTTATGTTGATATTATATTTATCTCTAGCGCTTCACTGTTTACACTTATGGTTTATTCACTTTTGGTATAGGTTGAGTGATAGCAGCTTATAGTAGGGTCACCCATATAAGCGCAAGATGGTCTATTTCTTTCTCTTTAGAAGACACTCCTGTCAAGGTGCTAACTTCCGTGAACAGCTTGGACATATCTGTGGGATGGTTGCAGTTCCATCTTTGTAAAATGTTTGAATCACTTTTGCTACAGTATTCTAACTGATAAGTAAAGCTTTGCTGATCTTCTTGTGGCCTTCACCTTTCTTGTTTAAAGAAATTATTTTCTCTCAGGCCTTGTGACATTTCTCTTCCATGTGGTGCCATTGCTGACAGCATGAAATAGGAAGAGGGTTTTATTTGTTAAGTAATGCCCTTTTATAATCAACTGTCTGCTGGACACCTGTTTAATGAATAATTAGACTCACCTTTAGTTAAAATTCTTGCTAATTAAGATTTTGCTCCTAGGACTTTCAATGGGGTGTATTCATTTTTGCAACATGTTCCTGAATGAATTTGTTAGGAAAAACACTTTTTTTTGTGTGGAAATGAACAATTCTTGTTTGCAATCAACAGCCGGTACTTGTAGGAGTATTTAGTTTGTTGTTTAGGGTCCCATAGAAAATGTTTCTGAAATAAAAGTAAAGGTTTTCTGACAAATCTCTTGGGAGTGTACTCATTTATGCTGTGCACTGTAACTCATGACATCCATCCATGTTCCCTGTATTGTATATTTAAAATATGATTCTAAAGCATGCATTGCTTTCAAGTTAGGAAGCGAGTAGGAAAGGGTTAGAACAACTGTCAAGTAATCATTGCAGTGTGTGTACCTGCTGAGGATATCTGAGGATATCTATAGAGAACCATCAACAAGAAAGTGTTGCGAAATCAGTGGGATAGGCAGCAAAAAAAAAACTGACTGGGTTTTAACACTTCCCTACTCTTGCCAAAAATAAATAAAAAACAAACAGTTTTTGCTATACATTCACTTTAAACAAAAGTTATGCCAGACAAATTTAAAGAATAACTTAAGCTACCTTGAAACTTGGGATATTTTCCCCAGGCACATTCTGACACGTGTTTCCTTCATCACTCACTTGTTCAAGCAGGTGGCATCACACAAAAGCACTGTAGCATTATATTTTCACATTCAAGGAAGAAAGTCAACAAAACAGCTGTTGCCAAAGTTATACCATTTCCCCTTCTGTCTTGTTTCTGTATTTTACAATATAACACCCAAGTGTGAAGTAAGTGCAGCATTAATAATTCCTCTACACTTTAGCTAAAGGTTTTGGCCTCCTGCAGCTAACAGAAATTGCTGCAGAGCTCCAGAGAAATGTACCAGTTTCAAATAAACGTGTTTCGGAAGCCAAATTGTATCTTTTTTCTTGCTGAATGAATTTTAATATTGTTAACCATCCATTTACGTTGTTTAATTATATTGTTAATCTGTTTTCCAGTTTAAAATCATAACCAAGATCTCACATAACCAAGAATTATAATAATTCCCCTACTCCAAAAGTTAGCCTGAGGCTCAGAAAACCATGTGGAGTGAGAGGCCAAGTACTAGCAGAGGAGAAACGATTCAGTGGAGCTTGTCTGAAACAACTAGTGCCCGCTGAACAGTCAGCGATTTGTTACAGTGGCTGATGAAATGCACAAACTGAACAGTGTGCATTTATGTTCAAGCAGCAGTCACCTGCTGTGTGCTTCTGCTTGAGCAGTAATACCTGGATACCAGAGGCCCAGCCATGCAAAGCCTCAATGAATCAGGACAAGGAACCAGCCAAGTCAAATAGTGCGATGCGTGGTTAGCAATACTGCCTTGCAGCATCAGTTCTTGGATTCCATTTTATGGCATCTGACTGTATATCTACCCATGTGTCCACATGTACGAGATTGGTAATGCAATTGCCTTTCGTGATGGGGAATCTTAACATTGCACTCTCCCTGATATACAAATGAAAATATTTAAAGGTTTATAGAATTGTATCTAAATGCAGTAGAGATCTGACTCCAAACAATGTCCTAACAAAGAAATATAAATATCATAGTTTATGCCAGTATATAAATGGAAGGAAAGTGGCAGGGGGTATGAAATGAGACAAAAAATGTTTTGGCTTATCTGTAAAATCCATTTCTTGAAGTACATCATGGGACACAGAGCCCCCTTCATTAAAGCGGCATTTAACCTAAAACCAAACAGGTAATATATTGCAGTTTAACAATCAGTAGATATGGTGGCTGCGTTTTATATAAATAAATGCAAACCATTGTAAGCACCGTATCAGTGTCAAATGGTTTATCTCAACTCTCTAACACCTACATTTGTAGGACAGCTTGCTCTGTTGAAAAATCAGCACCTTGGCCAGCATCCAACTGAGAGTTAGACACTACTCATACATGAGACCCTGCCCATACCAGCTTATCTACTTGGATTATACTTGTTAGCTGCAGCCCTCTTTTGTATGAGTGTTCATGTACCTGAAGGCACTATAGTGCTGAATTACATTCATATTGTTGGCCTTATCCTACTCCGTATTCAGTCATGCACATTTATTATTATGGGTCTGCACTTGTGGAACTTCCATACAGTTTGGAGACTATCTAGGCTGTTTTCCTAGCAGGTATATGATTGTTTGTATAATTTAGGAATTTATTTTGTAGTCTTTCAGGTGAGGGGTCCATCTTGTTTAGCTGTAATAGTGTTCTGTGCTCGCTGTTTTGGCTGGTGTCTGTCTCGAGGAGAGAGATTTTTGAGTGATATCACTATGCCCATTGTGGTTTAAATAGCCATTTGGCCTTTTGAGTTCTCTTTTTCCTGGCGTAACCGTTGCACCTCATATTGCACAGGGCCATGGTGGGGTCTCTTTCGAGGTGGGGGGTCTCTTTCGGGGGAGAGGGTCTCTTTTTGGGGAAACCAAGATACGGCCCACCGAATACTTGTGAGGATGAAAATCCCTAGACTCACACCAAGCAACATAAGATTTCCAGGTCCTGTGGTAAATCTACCTTGAAGTAGCCTTCATGGCTTTTAAAAACATAGCGCAACAGAATCAGACTGCCCTTTTTCTCAAGACTCTGGCTTCAATTGCCATGACATTAAACAGGACAATCCAAAATGAACCAAGGACTGTCCACTGACATGATCACAAGGTCAAAGTACCACGTTCCCCTGGGCCAAGCTGGAGAAATCAGAATCACCAGTTTACAGATTCTGTAGCGGGTGAAGGGCATAATTCAGGAAAACTGGACCCATGGTGTCAAATGAGCATCCACTGCAAACACTTTTGGATTCCTGGTCCCAAGGACGAACTTGTCCAGTTTTGCTTTGAACCTGGATACCTAAAGGTCCACATCTGGTGTGCCCCACAAATCGACAGATCTCCTCAAACACCTCAGAGTGAAGAACCAACTCTCCCGGTGACAACTGCTCACAGCTGAGAAGTCCACCTGCCAGTTTTCCACGCCTGGAATGTGAACTGTGGACAGCTTGGAAACATGAAGCCCCACCCAAGACAGGATAAGATCCACTTCCTCCTGGGCTGCTCAACTTCTAGTGGCTCCTTAAAGATTTATGTATGCTACGACCATGGCTTTATATAACTGATGATTTAAAGGGAGACCTCTTAGCTGCATTGACCAAAGAGCCAGGTAAATTGCTCTCAGTTCCAGAACACTTATGGGCAATGGCCTCTCCTGTGGAGACCAAGTTCCCTGCACCAAAATGTGATCCAGAACTCCCATCCATCCAAACCAGTTAAGCTGCTGTCTGACATCAGCACCTTCCAAAAAAGGGGAAGAGAGGACTTTTCTCGTCTCCAGCAGCCGCAAAGAAATCCACCAGTCCAGAGATCGGAGAGAGCTGGGCCATGAGAACATTAAAGAGTCCACAAATACGTCTGCCTGTTCCACGTCATCAAAACATTCCACAGCAGAGGCATGGTGCCCTCGGCTTGCTGACCATAAGTCGTATGGAAGCAGTGGGACTATTTATTTGTGGCGGAGGTGCCAGCGAGAGGGTGGGCGGTGAATCAGCTTCTGCTTCTTTTTTAGTTCCGGCAGTATCAGGAGGAGTGATATTAACTGCACTCCGCCCCTCTCTATCCCTGCCTGAACAAGGCAGAGTGCAGTGTAGCACAAGCTGGCCAGGGAGTGGATGGTTAACTGTGGGCCAGGAGCTGTGGGCGGACCTACCATCACCCCAGGGAAGCTAGTTTGGCTAGTTTCAAGCCAGACTGAGCTACTTCGGAGGGTTGTTCTCTGCTCTGAAAACTGTCTGCAGGTTGTTGTACAGAGGGGGGAGAACACAATACATGGGACATGCTAGAATGGCCCCTCTCTACCCTCACCCCAGGGGTCCTTCTCTCTTCTCATCCAGGGGTTGCCTTAAAAGCAACTATGATAGGGGGCTCGGTACAGGAAGGGCTTGTTGTGGTTTGGGGAGGGCGGTAAAACACCATAGTTTAGCCCTCTTTTTACCACCCCAACCACACCCCCTTTAGCTGCAGTTGCCAGGTGTGTACATGTCATGGCTGCAGCAGGAATTATACACCCTGTCACGTTTGGCAGGTGTAGCGCTCATTAAACTTGACCTATTCAAGTGAATGGGGCCACTCTCCAATCACTCTGCAACCTTGTGGAGTACAGACACCAAGCAGTTAAAGCAGGCAGTGTGGAGGAGCTGTATTGACTCCTCACCACCTGCTGTAACCCCTATAACCCCACACTAGCAAGCTGTAACTGCGTGCTGCGTGGGTTGTGGTGTTACAAGGCGAGGGTTTACAATCACTTTAAGGTGAGGATGCATAAGCAATAAATGAGTATCTTGTGGCGGCCGCCATGATCCAAGGGGCAGGATATAGGTAATGGCAACTTCAAATTAGTGTGCATCACTTCTGCGAGAAAATGCATGAAAGCCTTTTAACTCTGGGGTTCCTCAGGTGCAGACTGTGCAGAAGTGGAGTCTTCCGCCTCCCTTCAGTTATAAAGTTGTCTGCTTCTGCATCATCTTCCAAAAGTTGCTCCTCTGTTAGTAGGGAGGAAAAGGGGGAGAAGCGGAAAGCTGTTGTTGCATCCTTGCCAATGCAGGCAAATCCTCCTTTGTCACACAGGAACTGAAGAAAATGCACCGGAAGTACCCAATAAGAGAAAGGAGTCAGAGCCGCAGGGGACATGGCACACGGCACTAGTTTCTTCCCTACCTGACAAAGATATTCCCTCCTCGCTGCCATCTAAGAGCCACATGGTTTGCTGACTCTTGAAAATGTGACCCCTCACTAAAAATAACAATCCCAGCCAGTCAAGACAGCACTGTGCTACTGCACTAGTTACCCTCAGAGATGGCTCCCACTAAACCATCAAGTGCTAATACCACCCCAAAGTGTGCTCATATGGCCCTGGACAAGGAAATTTCCTGCATCCTGCCGATGCAGAGCAGTGTTCCAAGCAGAAATAAATGACCAGCTGCCTGCTGGTGCTCCTGCAATGCCGATAGTGTTTCTGCTGCTCCAAATGTCTGTCAAGCTATTTCCAAGGATATTCTGAGGAGCTCAATATGGCTGCCACCATAAGACCAGGCCCCTCTTGTGACATCATCAGACTGCACCGCATATGTGACACGGGTGGCCTCAGGAAGGGCAGGGGGACTGAGACTTTTTTTTTAGCCAGTGTCCAATCACCTGTAGGTGGCACATAACCCTATTCATAAAGATTAATGAAGAGGTTCTGTGTCCTGTGATGTACAATAAAGAAAACAGAATATCAAAGACAGCGGACATCTTACCTCACATAAAATTGGAGAATGAAGAGTTTATTGGAAAGTGCTGGAAAGGAATGTTTGTGCGGTTTAAAGATTAACTGCATGTTTTAGTAAGGCTTCATTCAGGCAGACATTTACACGGATGCAAACTCACACTGCCCGCCTACAGATCCATGCACCCGCTCCTGCATGCATTTCAAATTTTGACATGCAGCTGTGTCTGTGTGTTAGTTGACACATGCAGTTGATGCATCTGCATCCACCCCTACAGGTGGCCTGCATGCAGCCCCAGGCAGATGCAGGCACAATAAAAAATGTGGCTTCCACACAGAACAGGTGTCAATGCCTGTCTGAATGAAGCGCAAAGAAGAGTAGCTACTAAAGTACAGAGAGTGACCCCATTGGGTAAAGAATTTACAAAAATGGAAGGTACTTTAATTTATGAACAAGGATTAAAGTAGTCTATCACAATCTGCTGACAACCCACTAGGAGCCAACTCACTTTTCTGAGTCCAAAGCAAGTAGAGCAGTTTCCAGAGTCTCTTTCACATGTCCCTGAGACAGGATTGGCGATTTCCCTGCGTTAGGTGGTTCAGCAGTCTCACAGGTCTGAAGTGGTGGTGCTTCTGCCTTCGACTCGTCCACAACTTTCTCTGCTGAAACATCACTAGCGAAACATAAAAAGCCATATTAGAGACAAGGTCAGACTTGTGCAGGGCTTCTAACAGATGGGACACTAAAGCTGGCCCATACAATGATTATTTTTTTTTCAAAGCATGGGCTGAACAAAAACAATATAACCAATTCCTCCAACTAGACAGTATAGGCAGACAAATCTCCCATGGCAAATGACTGGATGCAGGCACTGTTTGCTGGCAATTTTCTGCCTGACTCCAATTTTGAAGGATGACAGGCCGAAGGGTGTCAACAGGACCACCCACAGAGCAAATTTCAGCTGGTTCATCAGGGACTGGCTGAAATTTGGCCATATTAGGAAAGGTGTGTGTGTGTGTGTGTGTGTGTGTGTGTGTGTCTGTCTGTCTGTCTGTCTGTCTGTCTGTCTGTCTGTCTGTCTGTCTGTCTGTCTGTCTGTCTGTGTCTGTGAGAATGTATTACACACACCCATGTAGCTCTTTATAAGCAAGCCATGTTGTATTCTTCAGTAAATACACTGCTTATCTGAAATTCATTTTTCATGAGACGTTTTCTATTTTAATGTTTGTTTCATTTTTGGAGTAGCATTTAATTTAGTTTGATTACTCTTCCAGTGGTTACCACAATATCAAACAGTATAGTCAGTAGGCATGCTAACTGACAGCTGAGAAAAAATAAATTAGTCACAGAGATATGGCCATCTTCTGTTCCCCTGAGCGCACTGACGCAATTACCCCTGAAAATTACTACAGAAAAAAAGGAGGGGACAAATCACTGTCCAGCAGTACTGAGAAGGAAGCACAGTCTGCATATGTATAAGAAAATATGGTTGCTCCCATGTCAATTTATATTTCTAAGCCATATGCTTACCCACAGAGTACATTTACAGGTATATCTGTAAGAAACATATGCTAATAGACATCCTTCCACCTAAACCACCTGCCATTGGTATACTTATGAGGTGCTCCATATAAAAAGAAAAATAGCATATTTTTAAATCAACAAATTCTTTTTCTTGGGAGACCACTAAGCTACACAGAGTCATATATTGGTTATACTGTTATCTACAGAAGGACTGGACACTGGCATATAAATATGTGCAGCTGAGAATAATAACTCCTACTAGAATTCCTAAGATTTATAGCAAGGAGTACCAAGAGTATGATCATAAAAACAGAGGTGTTTCCATCAACAGACAACAAAAACAGGATGTTACAAGGAGTGCAAAAATCCTACTGCCTGTTGTCCATTAAGGGACATAGGAAGTCCTATGCTGTAGGGATATCCAAAAACACTCCAACTCAGGGATAGGCTGCAGACAACACTAACAGGCTCAATATTAACAAAAACTGGGGAATTCTGTGCTAAGTTAGCATGTCACACTAAGCCTGATGCCAGAAGACCAAAGAATACTGTCGACTAGTGGGGTATGACACGACATGAGAGGCAAACCCCCCGAAGCACAGACCATAACATGGTAATAGTCAAATCAACCAGAAGGGTGGAAAAATAATTCCCAGCAGGGAAGGGTTCACAGCTTAAGCATGTTCAATAACTAGAAGGAACTTGTCTCCAAGAACTTGGACTAGACAGAAGAAACTATGACCAATGTACAGTAAAAGGAAACCTGAGCTGTCCTAGACTAGAAAAGGCTCTAAACTGCAAATCACCTGATCCCCTTAGATCCAACAGAAGAAAGGAGCATGTGTATGTCTGAAAAGACAGCCACTGCAGACATCCACGATGCCAAAGTGCAGACTGCCCAGCAAGAACTGGAAGGATGGTTTGGGTAGAAGACGCTCCAAGAAGAGTACTGGAGGTTCCTGAACAAACTCGAATACCAAGTTTCAGTCTCACTGAGTAAGCATAACAAACCAAGTAAGATACACCAGAGCTTCCTGTACAATGATTAAGCAAGGAATAGAAGGCTGATCTTCTCACCACAAACACATCTGACAGAGCCAAGGATCAAAAATGAACTCCCACCTATCAGTAAGAGGAAAAAAGGTGGCACCGTGGAGGGCAAGCCATAAGAGAGGACTTGCTTGAAAATTACTCCTCTTTCCTAAAGGCTTGCAGAGTCCGGACTAAATATGCTTGGAACAACCCAGAAAAGTCTTCTCAAGACAGCAAAAAACATTTCCCTGGGTAATTTTAAAACAAGGAAGCTTACCATAAAGACCTTGCTCTCAGGTGTGCAAAGTATACAAGAAGGGGAGGCCTAGACCAGTTGAATGGATCCACAGAGCCAATAAAGCATTTCCTGCTACTGTCAGAGGATTCCAGCATCAAGAAACCAAAACGTGTGCAGATTGCCCAGGGCATCAGCTGCCCCTCCTCTGATGACCTCCACTTGCACCACAGAATTTGAAATGCATCTTGGAAAATGGACTGCTCCTCCATATCCAGAAGCTGCCAGTTGGAAAAAACTAGACTCCAGAAGATCACACTGGAAGAGCAGACGGGACTGGAACCTAAGGTTTTATTCCAGTCAGGATCCAAACTTCCTCTTGTCATAACAAGAACAACTGTTCCTCCTAGGTGGTAAAGATATACAATGGTGTCCATAGCAGCAGACGAGACCAGTGAATGATCCCACAATGTAGAGGAAACCACCTGTTTTGGAAGTGCAGAAGGCAGTGCAGGAGACAAAATGTTTTCCCCCAATGACAAGATCGTTCCAAAGTTGGGAATAGAAGTCCATGCTAGGCTCATGACTGGAAGACAGATTCCCAGGCTAGGAACTACTTGATCCATAGAGGCAGACAATTTAGTATGCTCAGAAACATGATCCACAACAGAGAAGGGCTTAGGTAGTCTGAGAACAGAACGGAGAAGAATAGGTGTCTCAGAGACAGTGACACCTTGACATGTGACTTTCCCTGCCACAGTTTAAAGACCGATAACTCCCTGACCATGGAAATAGAACATGAGGGTAAACCTGCTGTGAACCCCTCCAATGAAGTACCCTATTGGTTTTAATCATAACTTGACTGGAAAATATAAGCTTTACTGATACTCTTCCCCCTCCCCACCCTCAAATAATGAAAACACATTTTTTTTTGGGGGGGGGGGGTGGGTACCGGTTTGTGACAGGCACTCGGTTCCCACTTCCGCTGGAATCGCCTGGGCGATTGGAGTGGAAGTTCACCCTCATCCCTCCTCCCTAATCTTTACATCCAGAAGGCACAAAGGAAACAGTGGTAGGTCTTATATTTATGGTAACAGGATAGCAGAGGGTGGGCAGCGGAGGACAACACTGGTGGCCGAAGATCATTCTGTAAACCTGAGTGGTTCTTGCACCTGAATGTCTGAAGGGCAAACTACCGAAGAACCAGTAATGATTAGCAAAATGTTTCCCCACTTGGAGCCTGGAGCTGAAGTCTTAACAGGTTTCTCACCTTTGGCCTTGCAGGTGGCTTAGTTGTGCCTATTCAGGAGTGAAGGAGAGGGAGAAGACGTAGCTGACCTTCCTTTAAAGTGTTTAGGCTAAGGCAAGCAAATGCTCTGCCCTCTAGTGATATAATGTCATGGGTATGTTCAAAGAGATGTCTTCCCTCAAAGTCCAAGCAGGCCAGGCACTCTTAGAACACAGTGTTTGCATCTGAGCACTTTAACCAGAGTGCTCTGCTCTTTAGTAAAGACAACAGAACCACAAGGGAGACAAGACCAGATGGTTCCAGGAGGTCATTACAGCTGAAGGAAAGGATCCAGTGCTGCAGTGAAGAGCTCTTTTTAGGGCCCACTAATGAGAATTGAGTTTTAAAGGAGGATACTAGTTGTTGGTGATATAGAGTACTTGCCAGAATAAAATTGGTTCAATCACATGCCTCCATGATGAATATGCTTCTCGCAGTATTTCTCAGAAATGAGGACACCATGGATTCTGACCAAATCTCCAACTCCATTTACAGAAATGCAGTCCCAAACTTGCAGAGAACCTCCAACCATGCTTCACTGCTGCCTGCAGACACTCATTATTGTACCTCACTCCAGCTCCTCGAGAACAAACTGCTTTCTGCTACAGCCAAATATTTCAAATTTTGACTCATCAGTCCAGAGCACCTGCTGCCATTTTTCTGCACCCCATTTCCTATGTTTTCATGCATAGTTGAATCACTTAGCCTTGTTTACACATCCTATGTGAAACTGGGGTGCAGAAAAATGGCAGCAGGTGCTCTAGACCGATGAATTAAAATTTTAAATATTTGGCTGTAGCAGGAGGCAGGTTGTTCACAAAGGGCTGCAGAGCGGTACAATAATGAGTGTCTGCAGGCAATAGTGAAGTATGATGGAGGTTCCATGGATGTTTGGGGCTGCATTTCTTCAAACGGAGTTGACCATTTGGTCAGGATCAACAGTGTCCTCAATACAGAGAAATACAGGCAGATACTTATCCATCATGCCATACCATCAGGGAAACGTGTGACTGACTGGCCCCAAATTTATTCTGCAGCAGGGCAACAACACTAAACATGCAGCCAATGTCATTAGGACCATCTCCAGTGTAAAGAACAAAGGAGTCCTGGAAGTGATGATTTGGCCGCCGCAGAGCCCTGATCTCAACATCAAGTCTGTCTGGGAAGACATGAAGAAACAGAAGGATTTGAGGCAGCCTACATCCACAGAAGATCTGAGGTTAGTTCTTCTTGGAACAACCTACATGCCAAGTTCCTTCAAAAGCTGTGTGCAAGTATATTTAGAAGAATTAATGCAGTTTTGAAAACAAAGGGTGGTCGCACCAAATATTGATTTGATTTGGATCTCTCTTCTGTTCATTTGCTTTCCATTTTAGTCATTTATAAATAATAAACTATTGCCATGTCTATACATACATACATACACACACGTGCA
This sequence comes from Staurois parvus, assembly GCF_062004578.1. Classification (NCBI taxonomy): domain Eukaryota; kingdom Metazoa; phylum Chordata; class Amphibia; order Anura; family Ranidae; genus Staurois; species Staurois parvus. The sequence continues at coordinate 26,374,307 of NW_028317950.1, forward strand.
CTTATCTATCCCAAAACAATGACAAACCAAAAAAGTTTTTTTTTTTCAAGGCTGCCTAAAACAAAGATCACCTCTCTGTTGTCGTGTCAGCTTGTCCCTCAGCAGGGACCTCTTTTTCTGGCTCGCAGGCTATAGTGGACACTGTTGAGGTGGTATCAGCTTTTGCAATGGTAACCTCTATGGCCTTCGAGACGTCCTCGCCACAGTGTGGGCAGTAGCTGGCATTGTTGACTTGAGTGGCACAAGCTTTGTGGAAGCGGTGGGAAATGCTGGTTTCTGGTTGGCACTCCATGAATGTGCCCTATGAACAAACAGAACATAAAAAGGATCCATGTCTCATGTAAATCTACTTATTTTCTGTCAACAATGAGCTAAACACATTAAACCCCATGTTTAGGTATACAGATATCAAAAACTATTAGTCACCCGTCACAATGCTGCGATTTAAAATCACGATTTGTGTGCAATTTCAGAAGATTTTATTGCTACTTGTGAAGATTTTCAATGATTTTTTGCAATTTGCAGTGCTATTTCCATTATATTCTATGAATGTGAAATCGCAACAAGACTACAGAAAAAATAATGCAAGAACTACTTTAGAAATTGTGTTGCAGCAAATCACACGTTGAGACACTGACATTCAGTCACTAGATGCGATATCAATTCGCAAATCGCACCGGTGTGACCGGGCACTTAAGACTTCATTCTCTGCTTCAGATTCTCAGAAGTTCAGCAATAGTAACACATAAAAATCCCATGATGAATTCATAATCTTTATGGAGAAATTTCTAATAATTCCTACCTTCAAGTTAACCTTTTCTTTGCCTATGCAGGGTAAATCAAGAGGTTTGCTTTAACCACTTTATCCAGAGCAAATTTTAAATTTTTCCCACACACTTTAAAGTCAGTATCTTATTCTAGAAAATTACCTAGAAACCCCAATACTTTCTAAAAGCAGAGGCCATAGAGAATAAAATTATGACAGCTGCAAGTTTTTCGCACAATATTTAGATATAACAAAATGTATTAAGAGTTATGTTTAACAGATCAAAAAGGCAGTAAGTGCATTCTTTCAAGATCTCCATCTTCCTGGATTATCCGAGGCAGCACAGGTGGCCCTCAACGCTGGTGTTACCGTACCGGAAGTGCTCCAAGCTATCAAATCTTTACGGTCCACTGCGGCCCCAGGTCCCAACGGCTTCTCCATTCTCTAATATAAGAAATTCTCGGCCCTGTTGTCACCTTTTTTGGCTGACTATTTCAATGAGTTACGACGGGGCTCCTTGCCCTCTCCAGACGTGCTTAGAGTGCATATCTCTATGATTCCTAAGACGACCGATGATGTACAGGAACTGCAAGCCTTCCGGCCCATTTCTCTTCTTAATGAAGACCTGAAGATATTGGGCAAGATCCTTAGTTTTCGCATCAGTAAATATTTGCGCAGCCTGGTCCACAGGGACCAAGTAGGGTTCGTCCCTGGGAGGAAGGCGGGTGATAACGCTCGTAAGGTGGTCCATCTTATACATTTTCTGCAACAACGGAAAATCCTGGGATTCTTACTGTCCTTAGACATATCAAAAGCCTTTGATTCTCTATCCTGGGAATATCTGCGGTTTGTGCTGTCTCATTGGGGTTTTGGGGATTCTATTCTTTCTTGGATTCAAGCCTTGTATTCTTCTCCTTCGGCCTCCGTTAAATACGCTGGGTATTTCTCGGATCCCTTTCCTATTGGGCGAGGGACGAGACAGGGCTGCCCCCTGTCCCCGGAGCTCTTTGTCCTGGTCCTTGAGCCGATGGCTTTAGCGCTCCGGACCGATTGCAATGTATCGGGGGTTCCATACGCGGGACAGGAGTTTAAGCTGAACCTTTTTGCGGACGATGCCCTCTTGACTATTACTAATCCTCTGACGCTTCCTAATTTGCAACGGTTCTTGAGCGCTTCTCCTTGATTTCGGGTCTCCGTATTAACTTGGATAAGACTGTCGCTCTCAATATTACTTTGGTTTCAGATTTGGTTTCGCGCCTACAATCCCACTTCCCTTACAGGTGGGCTTCCTCTTCTCTTGAATACTTAGGCATTTGCTTGACCCCCACCTATGACTCCCTCTTTGCTGCAAATTATTATCCATTGCTTAGCTCTCTATCTTCTCTTATGCATTCCTGGCAATTTCCGCACCGGTCTTGGATAGGACAGGTTCATTCGGTGAAAATGACCATGCTGCCGAAATTGTTATATTATTTTCGCACCCTCCCAGTGCGGGTTCCCCCTCATTTTCTTCGGTTGCTTCAGGCGAAGTTTATGCGTTTTATCTTGGCCAATAAGCACCCCAGAGTCTCCAGAAATACGCTCTTTGTTCATAGACTCCAGGGTGGTCTTGGGGTGCCTAATGTAACTAAGTATTATCAGGCAAGCCAGACTGCCCCGCTGTCTATGTTGCACGCTTCCTCTGACGTTCCTCTCTGGGTCCTGCTGGAACTACCTAATTGTGCCCCTATCGCACCGTCGCCGCTTCTATGGCTTACCCTGCCCTGCGCCCTATGGCGCTGAGTCCGATGTTGCTCCATGGCTTACAAGTCTGGGACTCGGTACGTTACTCCATTGGCCTGAGGTCACCCTTTCTGCCTTTGCTCCCAATTATTAACAACCCTCTTTTCCCACCGGGTTTAGATCACCCAAGGGCGTTTTCTTGGTGGGTGGCTAATGGTTTTTCGCAGGTGCGACACTTTTTAATTTTTCGGTCCTTCCCCACCTGGAATTTTCTTCGGGAGTCCCGGGATGTTCCCCCCCGGCGGAATTTTTTCGATACCTTCAATTGCGGCACTGGCTGCTCTCGCTGCGGGGCACTTCTGCTTTCCCATACCAGGAATCTGCCTTTGAACAGCTTTGCCAGCAGCGTCCAGGCGCCCCGGGCCTTATCTCCCTTCTTTATGCAGCTCTGAACAGACGCTCGTCGTATACTTCTGTTTCATATGTTGTTCAGTGGGAGCGCGACCTGGGAGTGGCTGTGGATCCGGAGGACTGTAATAAGGCCTGGTCACTCATAGCTAAATGCTCATTCAATATGACTATGCTGGAGGCAGCCTATAAGGTATTGTTTTGTTGGTATTGGATTCCGGCTTGTTTGGCCCAGGCTAACCTTGCCTGTAGTGATCGATGTTTTCGGGGTTGTGGCCAACGTGCGATGTATTGCATATCTGGTGGTCATGCCCGAGACTGGCTTGTTTTTGGTCTTGTGTGTTTGGCCTCCTTTTCACTTTGTTCCATCTCTCCATACAGGATGCTCGGTATGCTTTGCTTCATTGCCCAATACCGGGCCTCTTGGCTCATCAGCAGAAGTTGGCTTCCTATTTGTTTTTATCGGCCACTAGAACAATTTCTCAGGCCTGGAAGAGTCCGTTTGTCCTTCTTCAGGGGTGCGGAATCGTATGACCACTATGATGCTCAACGAACAGATGTCGAGTATATGCAATGACTCCCAACGTAAATTTTTGAAAATATGAGAGCCGTGGTTGCAATATCCCTTTCCCACGCTCCCCCCAGCTAGTATGGGGATGTAATGGAGTTTGGCATTGGTGTTCGGTATTGGCACTCTTGGACCCCCGCTTCTTTTTTTTTTTTTTTCCTCTCTTTTTCTGTTTGTTTTTGGTGTTACAGTGGACAGCTGCCTTTAGTTGTTATATTCAGAGTTACATTAATGTTATTGTAACTTATGTGCCATTGATAGCCCCTGCGTGGGCGTACCTTTTGCCTTGTTGGAGTTAGCGCACTGTTTTCTCTATTATGCTTTTTTTTTTTTAATTGGTGCAATTGATAGCCCCTGCGTGGGCGTGTTTTGTTGTCTCTGTTTTATACTGTTTAAAATTAAAATGAATAAAAACCATTGAAATATAAAAAAAGGCAGTAAGTAAAAGAAGCTTATTCTTTGGGTACGCATACAAAAAAAGTCCTAAATTGGGCCTACAGATGCTTTCTTACACCATCAAAAAATACACTTAATTTTTGCCCTCACTGACACTGGATTACTCTACTAATAGATGTTTCAGCTGGCTGGGACAGGTACTTACAGCAGTGCAGAAATATCCACAGCCAGGGCAACACTGGTGTTTGACCATCTTCCCGCGGTGGTCTTCACACAACACCAAGTGTCGCACCTTGTTCGATGGTCTCATTACTTCCTGCTTCACCACCTCTCTCACACACCGGTTCAACTACAAAACAAAGAGTGCATGGCCATTATAGGTGAGTTCCCACTGATGATATTTTCCTAAAGGTGCAAACAGGCTGAAGTTTAGACTCTTTCTTTTTTCACCGGCTGCAAACATGTTTTACATCAGTGGCACCCTATGTAGTGAAACCAGAATTAGGACCGACCTAGGGTTACCATCTTTAAAAACAAGTCAGTATTAATGTCCAATAGTAATCTCCATATTTACTTAAAAGATAAATAATCAAGAATATTTGGTATACATTGGAGAGAACATGTCTTATGCAATAGTCCAATAGGGTCCTTTAACAGTTCATTCTTAACTCTCATACAATAAAATGATGGGAATGCAAAATATATTGTTTGAATGTATTAAAGTGAGTAATCGCTCAAAAAAATTAGCTACTGTAATGTAAAGAGCAGGGGCGGACTGACCATTCGAGCACTTGGGCACTGCCTGAGGGCCCGGGGTCAGTAGGGGGCCCTATGAAATGCCCCTGGTACCTTTTTTATAGGCTTTTTTGAGTGTGGGCAAGGACACAGGGAACCCCCATGATCCCCTATTGCCCGGGGGCCTCATGAGTTGTCAGTCCTCCCCTGGTAAAGAGAGATAATAACAAAAAATATTTAAGAATTTAAAGCTTTATTTTTTCTCATTCTTGCAGTGTCATTTTCTCTTCCCTTCACTTATGTTGTCATTCCTGGTGGCCAGTGAGGCATGCACTGAAGTGGGAGGTATGTGCTGAGCTGATGAGTAATATGCAGGAAGCCAGGGTTGATGGGGATATAGTGGGAGTGGGAGGGGAGGTGGCTGCACATTTTAAAAAGGGTGTGAAGTGTGCATGGAGAAATAGATACCTGCTGTAGGTGAGAGTAGTGGAGATGTGCTGGATACCTGCTTTTTGAGTGTGTTGCGGATGGGGAAGTTCTGCTGCATCCAGCATATTCAACCCCCTTCAGCACCCCCATCCTAAGAGGGAGACAGAGGTGCTAGAGATCTGTGAAGAGGTGGGATGTCCTAGACACCTGCTGGCCTTGTTCACATACCTTAGTTCCAGTGCAGCAATCTGCACCACTCCTGAGCACACAAGGCTGGGGAGTGGGGACAGGATCTCCTGTGGACTAGGCGAGACAGGAGCTGTGACCAAAGTGCTGGATGGGAAGAAGTGGGGGAGAGAGGAGCTCAGGGACATCTTTAGATGCAGCTATTTTCATTCATTTAAGCCATGGCTTAAATGAATTAAACTGCCACGGTCCTGCAGTTCAGTGTAATGTGGAAACACAATGTATAACCAGACACCCTGAAACCGCAGCCAATCAGTAAGACATGATACTGTCATGTATATGTACTGTCACATTATCAGCACGTTGCTGATAGGCTGAGGCTTCAAAGTGTGACTGGTTACAGGTTGTGTCGACACAATACACAGCAGCGAACGGAGGGTCAGTGGCTATTTCATTCATTTCAGTTGTGTTTTTTCACAGCTAAGAGTTCGCAAGTGCATGGCCTGCGAGGGGGAAAGCTGGGGCCTTATGGTTGAGAACCATTGATTATAGTTCAACAATGTGACAGTGATACTTGGCACACAGCAGCATCATTGTTGAGTAAAGCCAATTCTATCAGCTGCCCAATGAAGATCTTCCTGGATATTTAAAGTCAACCTGTGATTTGCTCTTGCAGGACAGAGCAATGGGCCCACTAAAAGTACAGATTTACTTTTAGGGAACTTGCACTAAATGCCCACCCCTTCTATATGCATCCTGCTATGGCAAACACTTACCTTTTTTTCTGTTTCTGCTTAGTGCCACACAGGCTGTCTACATAAAGCATCCACTTTTAACAATGAAAACCAGTGCAAACCCACATGATCAATTACATTACTCAGTTTAAAAAAACATTAATGTGCTAATAAAGATATATATAATAAATTATATATAAAATATATTGATATAAAAACATATATAAAAATTTAAAATTATAAGTCCAGTGACAAAAAAGCAAAGTGACAAAAAATCAAAAAAACCCCAGAAGATATATATATAAATATAATTACAGTCCCGTGACAAAATTAAATCAAATTAAATTGTAATATATTTTCCATTTGATTCTTCCGTGTTACTGATCCCTTCACCATCCACCAGTGCAGAAATCAACATTAACCGCACTCACCAGATAATGGTGAGTCACACGCCTTTCAGGATTGTTAAGGGCTCCTGGACCCCCTTTACTTTGTCTGGGACCTCCAAATGCTCTTTCCTCTTATGTCTAGGTACCTCTTCTGCTTACTCCTCTCACCGAATCCCCCAAAGGAAAATCAGGAAGAAGAAAAGACCATAGCGTGATACCGCAGTAACTTCTCCTCAAATTAATCTCTCCAGACCACTCACATTCTTTTGCGGGATATAGCCCACTTTTTATTCAAAACAACAGCGATTCTCTTCAGAAATGGTCCACTTTTCATGTACACCGATTATACAAGGACCTCACAGTTTAGTGTGCAGCAGGATGGCAGACCTCAGCTACAGACTCTTCTATTTAGGCTAAGATGGCCCCTTGGAACGCACCGCTCGGCGTGCGCTCCACTCACCGGAAATGACGTCAGACGACGGACCAGGCAACCGGAAGTGCGTCAACGCGTTTCGCCCCACCCACAGGGCGTTATCAAGACAAGGTCTTGATAACGCCCTGTGGGTGGGGCGAAACGCGTTGACGCACTTCCGGTTGCCTGGTCCGTCGTCTGACGTCATTTCCGGTGAGTGGAGCGCACGCCGAGCGGTGCGTTCCAAGGGGCCATCTTAGCCTAAATAGAAGAGTCTGTAGCTGAGGTCTGCCATCCTGCTGCACACTAAACTGTGAGGTCCTTGTATAATCGGTGTACATGAAAAGTGGACCATTTCTGAAGAGAATCGCTGTTGTTTTGAATAAAAAGTGGGCTATATCCCGCAAAAGAATGTGAGTGGTCTGGAGAGATTAATTTGAGAAGTTACTGCGGTATCACGCTATGGTCTTTTCTTCTTCCTGATTTTCCTTTGGGGGATTCGGTGAGAGGAGTAAGCAGAAGAGGTACCTAGACATAAGAGGAAAGAGCACTTGGAGGTCCCAGACAAAGTAAAGGGGGTCCAGGAGCCCTTAACAATCCTGAAAGGCGTGTGACTCACCATTATCTGGTGAGTGCGGTTAATGTTGATTTCTGCACTGGTGGATGGTGAAGGGATCAGTAACACGGAAGAATCAAATGGAAAATATATTACAATTTAATTTGATTTAATTTTGTCACGGGACTGTAATTATATTTATATATATATTTTCTGGGGTTTTTTTGATTTTTTGTCACTTTGCTTTTTTGTCACTGGACTTATAATTTTAAATTTTTATATATGTTTTTATATCAATATATTTTATATATAATTTATTATATATATCTTTATTAGCACATTAATGTTTTTTTAAACTGAGTAATGTAATTGATCATGTGGGTTTGCGCTGGTTTTCATTGTTAAAAGTTTTTGGTCTTTTGTACCTGTGCACAGCAGCATCTCACGGGGATTTGTATGGTAAATAGGAAGTCCTGAGCGCTGAGGTTTTGTTTTTTTACATAAAGCATCCACTACTTACAGTGTGCACACACAAAGGATGGCTGAATAGGGTTCAGCCATAGGAATGAGCCTGCAACGGGAGTGTGCACTTTGAAGGCGAGCTGTTTGGGACACTTTTATTAAAAGGCTGCGTGGCGCTGAGAAGTGCCACATAGTGAAGAACCCTAAAACAGAGAGGAAGGTAAACATTTAACATAGCAGGCTGCGCACAGAAGGGGTGGGCATTTAGGTATAGTACAAGCTCCCTAAAAGTAAACATGTACTTTATGTGATTCCAGGCCACATACTGGCAAACTCTAAGCTGTGAGAAATGACAGCTGAAATGAATGAAACCACAGACCCTCAGCAATAGGAATGACTGACACTGAAGCGGGGGTGTGCACTTCCGATGAGCTTCCCTATTCCTGCTCTCTCCACCTGGCTGAAAATAACAAATTAAATTCAAACAATGTGGCACATGTCAGAGATTAAACAGAACTAAGAACAGCCTTCCCCTTCCTCACAGAATTGGTTGCCTGAGCAGTCAATTGTCAGGCATGAGAGCTGTCACATGGGGTGAAGGAATAGATCTTAGCCCTGCCTAACAGACCAACTTGAAGCTTATACTGGACCTTTTCTCTTTGGCTCAGCCAACAAATGGAGCAGGATGACGTTAAAAAAAAAAAAAGGGAGTATAGAGAAGACATGGTTCAGCTTAAGCAATGAAGATAAACCTCTGCTTTTGTCTGCATAGAAAAAAAGCACAAGTTTAAGTTATCCTTGAATAGTTTTAACTTTTAGGTTTGGGGCTTTAAGAAAAAAAATGGAACTAACAAAATGATAAAACTCTACCCTCCGAAGTCCTTGACTTCTCACCTCTTGATCAGAGCTCTCAACAGCCATGCATCGATCTCCAGCTTTTGTCAGCAGCTCATCCTCTTTAGGGGTCTCCATCCGGCAGCTACAAAGGGGAATTCCTTGAAGCCCATCCACCTCCATGTTGTCAGACCCATTGGGAAGACCTTCAACAGGAAAAACAATCATAACTCAGCATTAAGTAAGCAAATATAAATGGTTAATTTCCTGCATACATGCTTGCAGATTTGCTAGTGGTCCATTCTTAAAAGTGCTTCCAAAAATCTCCTCTGGTTTAACACCACTGGTTTTGAGGCCACTTTACACAGGTAATAGTCTGGTAACACTAGACTGGACAGCTCTTTACAAAGTACACCAGACATATGTGAATGATTTCCAAGCTTTTCAGCATTTTCTTGACGACCTTACAGCATCCTCCAGTCTCCAGTCTGTTGAACATGGATATTAACTGTAGAGCTGGTTGTAGCTTTAAGCAAGTTTTTAACAGACAGGCAATGGTGCCTAGTAAAGGAAGACTGAGGATGGACTGGAAAGTTCTTTTTTGCTTTAGTGCTCCAGGCACCTAAGTAGCCAGTGCATGAATAAGTCCATACAGCTCCACAGAATACAATAATATCAATTCTGGGCAGCTGAAATCTTTAACAATTTTTCTGGGTAAACCAAACCTTCATCAAAGTGTCAGAAAAAACAATAGTGACAGTCTTTTTCCCAACAGTTGCCAGTTTCCTCAGTTAAGCTGGGTACACACTATGAAAATCACGCAAGCGATCGTTCAGTTTTCCTCAATATAATAAAAAAATCTCACAAGCAATAAATATACTATATCAATAATAGGTATTGACAAAAGCAGCTCACACTAGCCACATACTCATAATGTGCATCAATACAAAGCATAAAAATACAGTGCAGTGCTTCCTCAAAATGAATGTGAACCCAAATATACGTAGGCAGAACTAAAAGAGCATTAAAAGATAGAGTTAAGGAACATGTATATAACATAGGCAGAGGTTATAAGAAACATTATTTGTTTAACCACTTTAGATTAGTCCATCAAAAAGATTACAGCGGATTACAATTTTGGGGGGGTAGAAGTATACAAACCCCATAGGAGAGGGGATCATAAAATTAGGGAATTGAGCAAAAAGGAATCCCATTGGATTTATAAATTAGGATCTTTGTTCCCTAATGGTTTAAATGCAGAATTCAATCTCAGATGTTTTTTAAGTAATTATTAATGGTATTATATATGCCATTTCTGCTGATAGATATCGTTTGTCCACATTATAGCCTACTGGAGTTCATTGCATTATGTCCCTGTTGTATGATATTGTTGTCTCATGAGGTTATAATGTTAAGTATATTATTAGGTAGTCTATATATGAGCAGTATAGAGAATCACAGGACCTATAGGATAGGGTCACTGGGGAATGTGCATTTGATAATAGATACAGCAAGTGGGTGGTTATCATGAAGTACAGGTAGTTATTTTGCATAGGGACTACTAGAAAATGGCCACTGTTTGGATACTATATATTGTTCCATATACATTTTTTTCAGGTTTGTCAATGATAAAACCTACAGGGGCTGACATACATGGCGAGTAGAGTGGTGGGAATATAATATGTAGATTCATTTAAGTATGGGGGGGGGGTTGTTAATATTTCTGATGGTCCCTGTAGGGGTCAACAAGAACAGGTCCGCAGGTGCGATGTATATGTTTAACAATCATTACCCACAAGAAAATGGCTGCTGTTGCGGCCCATTGAACACAGTTGAATATGGGCTACAGCAAAATGGCCGCTGGCCATTGAATACAGTTAATTGTATATGGACTACAGCAAAATGGCTGCTGGCCTCTATATATACCTCTTGAACGTGGTGGCATCCAATTATATACCCGAGGAAGCCACATGACCCTGTGGTGCAACGCGTAGGAGGGGGCTTGATGACGTCACGACGCTGTCTACACACAGATCCATTGATGGTCAGAGCAGATGAGTATAGGATTTTCTCTGTATTCCTGTTTCACAGCACCATTCGTTTTTTAAAAAGCGCTAGATATCTGGTGTGCTGCAGCACCTTTAGAGTGTGAGTAGCCACTTATATGTTTTAATAAAGTGGAATGTTTTTAAGAATAGAGCACCATTTTGTTTCCCATCTTTTTTATCATATGCAATGAGTGGAGGAGTAGAGATCAAGGGAGTGTTGATCTCTGGAGGAAGAGTCTAAACCCAGGATATACTTGCCAGTTCATGTCCAATTCAAGGGAAACATGCGTTTTTTGACCGAACATAACGTGAGGTCAAATACTCCAGGTGAGGGCACATCTGGTGATCCATGATGGAGGATTTAGATATATGAAGATATGAATTGTTTTAAGATTTATTCAACTTGAAGAAATCAATATTTCGAGACTTTGATGTTTCAACTGATGCATGTTCACCCGTATGGATTAATTTTCACCACAGAACTTAATTTTTTTTTTTTTTTTTTTTTTAAGATATTTGGGTTCAAATTCATTTTGAGGAAGCGCTACACTGTATTTTTATTTTCGGTTTTCTTCAATGGTTCACAGCAAGTCGAACCCGAGGATGGTACCAACTGTACAAAAGATTATCGTTTCTGATCATGTGCGGTCTTTCGTATCCGATTTTATTGTAAAAACAGTACACATTAAACAAAAATTGTTAGTTCTGTTCACATACGAGAAAAATTTTGGAGTTTGTCTCTTCAGAAATTTTTGTTTGGAAAGTCTGGATCGGACGTCAAAAGTTGTGTACACGCTTTACAAAGAATGAAAGATTCCTTGTATGGAATTTTTCTTCCGATTTTCTTATAATGCGTACCCAGCTTAACCTTACTGAAAATGGAGTATGAAATAGACAACACAGTTGGTTACTATAGGGATGTCCACACCCTTTGAGGCAATTCTTCTATTAAATAAATGGTGCTATCTAAATTTTATTCTGTCAATTATCCTTCACATAAAAAAGAAGCAGATAGTTTTCTCTTAGTTTTTCTTATTCCGTTTTCTTTCTTAAACTTTATGGAGAGAGATCCCCAATACTGCTTCATGGGCATATGTCTTACGATTGGAGTTACAGTTTGGGTGAACAGAGAAATGTTGAGGGGTCAGATTGCAGTCTTACTTAGATGGCAACTTTTAGTCTGACCACACACCAATTTTGTATCAATCATTTCATCTTCAATCTGAATTTTCACTTGTGTTCTGATGTGTTTTATTATTTGCCAAACATGCATACATTTGGTTTTTCTACTAAAAAGATTGCATTTCTGGATCCAACTGCTTTTATCGGTAGGACAAAGAATGTTTGAGGAAAAAAAAAAAAACGATTCCAGGGACCATACCTGCATTAGACCAGCTGTTAACCATTGAAACTGTGTTATTCTGTCCAATCATTGCCTTTCTGATTCAGTTAAAAAGATGAAACGGTTGGTACAGCCATTTTGTAGCCTGAACCAACACACATCTGTTAGTAAAGAATGAGGCACAAATAACTGCAAAGGTGTGCTGAGTTCTGTAGTTCTGGAGCAACAGAGATAAGGTTCTACACTAAAGTAACTAAAGCATTAAATGCAAGCTGCAAACTGCAACCACGCATGGAGCCTGTCAATGTGTACATTCCCAGAAAACACACTAGGGAACACACCAAGGGAGCAGACTAAGTAGATTCCATTAAGAGGACAGGACAGAATGTCACGTAATACATGGAGCACAACCATCAGGAACTCACGACAGAAGGAAATAATTTAGTAGCAATTAAAAGAGCATTTAATTGAAGGCAATCTGCAGTAAATTTTCATAACGTTGTATTAGGTCTACTTGGCTTATTTGTTCAAATGTAAACTGCAGAATTCCATGTGCTGCAGTGTATAACTCCAGCAGCAAAAAATACTATTTGTCTTTCCCATTGTCACTGCATTAAAGAGGGTCTACTTTTGGCTCAGACCACGCAGACCGCAATGGCTAGAAAGCTGCAGAAGACAGCCTTGCCTTTGAGGTCAAAGTAGGCCGAATATCAATAGCCAATAACGGATTAAGCTAGATAGTCTTATTGCTGGAACTAAGCCCCTATAATATATAGAACTCCAATTCCAAAAAAAGTTGGGATGCTGTGCAAAATCTACATAAAAACCAAATACAATAATCTGCAAATCCCACACTCCCATATTTTATTCACAATAGAAAATATATCAAATGTTTAAACTGAGAAAAAAGGTAATTTTGAAACGGATGGCAGCAACATGTCTGATAAAAGTTGGAATAGGGCCATGTTTACCACGTTGGAGCACCCCCTCTTCTTATAACACTCTCTAAAGATATGGGAACTGAGGAAACCAGTTTCTGGAGTTTTCGGAGGGGAGTGTTGTCCCATTTTCATTTCAAGATGCGCCAAATGTTTTCAAATATGTATGGTATGGGGTACAAGCAGGCATGGAACTTAAGTCAGAAAATGAAGTCCAGCTAGATCACTTCAGGCTGGCCCCTTTTGCAGGTATAGCTAAGTAAAACATTAAAAATAAGTGCCTGTATTGTTTACAATCCAGTAATACACGCGGTCTCACCCTGCTCTGCACATGCACAGCTGCTAAAATGTAGAGGCCAATCTGCTGATAACCTAAAGATTTATTGCTACTCGGGGACTCTGGGCTTCAGTAAAATGGCAGCCTCCAGCAAGAAGAAACAGGAACAATGCTGGAGGCAACTTACAGTACACACTCATTTCCATAGTATACAGTGCATCCAGAAAGTATTCACAGCGCTTACTTTTGCCACATTTTGTTATGTTACAACCTTATTCCAAAATAGATTACTTTCATTATTTTCCTCAACATTCTACAAACAATACCCCATAATTACAACGTGAAAGAAGTTTGTTTAAAAATCTTTGCAACTTATTAAAAAAAAAAAAAAAAAAAAAAAAAAAGAACCACATGTACATGCCTTTGCTCAATACTTTGTTGAAGCACCTTTAGCACCAATTACAGCCTCAAGTCATTCTGAGCACAATGCTACAAGCTTGGTACACCTACGTTTGGGCAATTTCTCCTAATCTTCTTTGCAGTACCTCTCAAGCTCCATCAGGTTGGATGGGGGAGTGTCATGCACAGCAATTTTCAGATCAGAGATGTTCAATCTTTTTCAATTCTAGGCTCTGGCTTGGCCACTCCAGGACATTCACAGAGCTGGCCCGTAGCCACTCCTTTGTTAAGTGGGCTGTGTGCTTAGGGTCGTTTTCCTGTTGAAAGATGAACTGTCATCCCAGTCTAAGGTCCAGAGCACTCTGGAACAGGTTTTCTTCAAGGATATCTCTGTACATTGCTGCATTCATATTTCCTTTGATCCTGATTAGTCTCCCAGTTCCTGCCGCTGAAAAACATCCCCACAGCATAATGCTGCCACCACCATGCTTCACTGTAGGGATGGTATTGGCCAGGTGGTGAGCGGTGCCTGGTTTCCTCCAGACATGATGCTTGGCATTCAGGCCAAAGAGTTCAATCTTTGTTTCATCAGACCAGAGAGTTTTGTGTCTCATGGTCTGAGAGTCCCTCAGGTGCCTTTTGGCAATCTCCAGGCAGGCTGCCATTTGCCTTTTACGGAGGAGTGGCGTCCATCTGGCCACTCTACCATACAGGCCTGATTGGTGGAGTGCCGCAGAGCTGGTAGGTCTTCTGGAAGGTTCTCCTCTCTCCACAGGCTTAGGCCCTTTTTCTGTACCCTTCCCCAGATCTGTGCCTTGATACAATCCTGTCTCGGACGTCTATAGACAATTCCTTGGACTTCATGGCTTGGTTTGTGCTCTGACATGCACTGTTAACTGTGGGACCTTATATAGACAGGTTTATGCCTTGCCTAATCATGTTCAATCAACTGAATTTCCCACAGGTGGACTCCAATCAAGTTGTGGAAACATCTCAAGGATGATCAATGGGAACAGGATGGACAAAAGCTTAATTTTGAATGTCATGGCAAAGGCTGTGAATACTATGTACATGTGGTTTTTTCCATTTTTTATTTTTAATAATTTGCAAAGATTTCAAAACGAACTTCTTTCACGTTGTCATTATGGGGTATTGTTTGTAGAATGTTGAGGAAAGAAAGTAATTTAATCCATTTTGGAATAAGGCTTTAACATAAAAAAATGTGGAAAAACTTAAGCGCTGTGAATACTTTCTGGATGTACTGTAATTATTAATGCGGTATGTACAGCATGTTCCCTGCTAAAGAATATTTTTTATCAAGTTATTATGGGTAAAGTTCAGCTTTAAGCCTCCAGTCTTTTCTACTACAAAGCCATGCTGTTGGCATAGATGCAATATGCAGTTTAGCATTGTCCTGCTAAGATATGCAAGGCCTTTCCTGAAAAAGACACTGGCTGGGAGCATATGCTGCTCTAAAACCTGGATATACAGTGGGGAAAATAATTATTTGATCCACTGCAGATTTTGCAGGTTTGTGCACTTCCAAAGAAATGAAGGGTCTATAATTTTTATCATAGGTGTATTTTAAATGACAGACAGATTATCAACCAAAAATCCTGGAAAAAAACACGATACAAATACTAAAACTGAATTGCAGATCAGTGAGTAAAATGAGTATTTGCTCCCCTACCAACCAACAATAATTCTGGCTCCCACAGACTGGCTACGTGCTCATGTGGTACACAGATTAGTCCTATCAATTTAAGAAGGTGCCCCTAATGACAACTCGTTTTGTGTATGAAAGATACATGTCCGCAAAATCTCCTTCTTCCATTCAGACCTCACCACCATGGGTAAGAGCTGTCAAAGGACATGAGGGACAAGATTGTAGACCTACACATGGCTGGAATGGGCTACAAGACCATCTACAAAAAACCTTGGTGAGAAGGAGAACTGTTGGAGAGATTATTCACAAATGGTAGAAATACAAAATAACCATCTATCACCCTAGGTCTGGAGCTTTATGCAAAATTTCACCTCATGGGGTAACGATGATCATGAGAAAAGTGAGGGATCAGCCCAGAACTACACGGGAGGAGCTTATGAATGATCTCAAGGCAGATGGGAGCACAGTCACCAAACAAACCATTGGTAACATAATACGCGCTATGTATTGAAATCCTGCAGTGCCCACAAGGTCCCCCTCCTCAAGAAGGCACATGTACAGGCCCATATGAAGTTTGCCAATGGACATCTAAATGATTGGGAGAAAGTGCTGTGGTCAGATGAGACCAAAATTGAGCTCTCTGGCATTAATTCGACTCGCCATGTTTGGAGGAAGAAAAATGCTGACTATGACCCTAAGAACACCATCCCTACAGTCAAGCACGGAGGAGGAAACATTATGCTTTGGGGCTGTTTCTCTGCTAAAGGTATAAGCTGATTTTGCTGCATTGAGGGGCCAATAAATATATTGTAAAATCTTGGATGAGAACCTTCTTCCTGTCAGGGCAGGAGCCGAGGAACGGACAGGCAGGCCTAACAATGTAACGCACTGGCTGACAACAACCACCACCCACAGACCGAAGTCCCTCAGGGCGCGGAGTCTAAGTCCCAGGCTGCCCTTCACCAGGGCCCCTGATGGTGGGGATGGACTTGACGCAGCCAGGAACCAGGTCGCGGCGCCCGAGACACCTCAGCTGCGGTAATGGCCGCCGCCAATGGCGTGTAGCTGGTGGAAGAAACAAAAGAGTAGTCAGACAAGCCGGGTCAACAACAACAGGACAAAACAGTACAGGACAGCAGACGAGAATCACAGGTCACAAGCCGGGTTCAGCAACAGAGGGTCAGATCAAAGGAGAATACAAAGAATAGTCAAGTCACAAGCCGAATCAGAATACCAGGAGAGTCACGAGAGTCAGAACAGAGTAATAGTAACACCAAGACACAAGTGCAAAGAGCATGTGTGGGCCACAGGCTTATATGTCATCAGCCACGCCCCTCTGGGGGGTGGACCTCAGAGACCTGAAGGCATAAAAAGGATTCCCATCATGCACAGCAGAATCCAAGATGGACGCCAGCACATGGAGTAACATAACCTCAGGGAACAGGTAGGACCTTGACACTTCCCTCAGCCAGAACACTAAATATGGGTTGTGGATGGGTCTTCCAGCATGATAATGACCCAAAACATACCGCCAAGGGAACAAAGGAGTGGCTCAAGAAGAACATTAAGGTCATAAAGTGGCCTAGTCAGTCTCCAGATCTTGATCCTATAGAAAATTTATGGAGGGAGCTGAAACTTCGAGAAGATATGTAAAGAAGAGTGGACCAAAATCTCTCCTGAGATGTGTGCAAATCTGGTAACCAACTACAAGAAACCTCTTACCTCTGTGCTTGCCAACAAGGGTTTCTCCACCAAATACCAAGTCATGTTTTGCTTGGGGATCAAATACGTATTTTTGAACTGCAACTCAATTGTTAAAATTTGTACTAGTGGTCCACCGAAATGAAAATTCTGGTGCCGAAACCGATACAGAAAATTCAGAAATAATGTGGCCGAAAACCGAACTGAAACCAAAATGTCTGCGTATGTGGGGGTGGGGAGGCTCCAATTTATTTTTGTATTTTTTTCTACTTTCATGTATATTTTTATTTTATTTTTTTAACTTATGATTTTATTACTATCACATAATCAGCTGTCACTTTCACTGGAGTTAAAGGAAACTTTGTTTCTTTTAACTCAGGGAAATTAACTGAAAGAAAACTTTGTTTCTTTTAGCTGGGGGGAAAGTGACAGCTAATTCTGTGAGCTATAGTGAAAAAAAAAAAAGCTGGTAACTACATATAGTGACAGCCAGTCACTGTATACACTGCTCCTCTCAGGCCTTTCTCCGCCACACCCTCACATCTGCAGTACACACAGTGTATCTTTCAGCATTGATGGTGCATTTCCAGGTGTGCAAACTGCCAAATCCATACGCACTAATGCACCCCCCATACCATCAGAGATGCAGGTTTTTGAACAGAGTGCTCATGAGCCAGAAGGTCCCTCTCTTCTTCAGACCAGAGGACGTGACACCCACTGTCTGACCACAGAACAGTTTTCCACTTTGCCTCAGACCATTTTAAATGAGCTTTGGCTCAGAGTAGACGGCAGAGTTTCTGGATCACATTCAGATATGGCTTCCTCTTTGCATGATAGAACTTTAACTTGCATTTTTGAATGGCATAGCAAACTGTATTCACAGACAGTGATTTTTCAAAGTATTCCTGAGCCCACGCAGTGAATTCCATCATAGAATCATGCCCGTTTTTACTGCAGTGCCAGCTGAGAGCCGGAAGATCACAGGCATCCAATACTGCATTCCTGCCATGTCCCTTACACACAGATATTTCTCCAGATTTTGTAAATCTTTCAGTGATATTTTGTACTGCAGAAGATTATATGTTTAAAATCTTTGTAATTTTATGTTGAACATTATTCTGGAATTGTCCTACAATGTTTAGATGCAGCTTTTTACAGATTGGTAAACCTCTGCCCATCTTTACTTCTGAGACGCTCTGACTCTCTAAGATGCTCTTTTTATACCCAATCACGTTACTGACCTCTTGCCAATTAACCTAGTTTCTGTCAGGGCAGGAGCTGTGGAACGGACAGACAGGCCTAGTGGCAGGGTCACGCACTGACTGACAACCACCACCCACAGACCGGAGTCCCTTAGGGTGCGAAGTCTAAGTCCCAGGCTGCCCTTCACCAGGGCCCCTGATGGTGGGGATGGACTTGACGCAGCCAGGAACCAGGTCGCGGCCCCCGAGAAACCCCAGCTGCAGTAATGGCCGCCGCCAATGGCATGTAGCTGGTAGGAACCAGGTCAGACAATAGCGTAGTCGGGCAGGCCGGGTCGACAACAACAGGACAAACGGTACAGAAAAGTAGACAAGAATAACAGGTCACAGGCCGGGTTCAGCAACGGGAGGTCAGATCAAAGGAAAACACAGAGAATGGTCTAGTCAAAAGCCGAGTCAGATTCCAGGAGAGTCACGAGAGTATAAACAGAGCTGTTGCAACACTAACACACAAGACACGAATGCAAAGAGCACGTGCGGACAACAGGCTTATATGTGATCAACCACACCCCTCTGGGGGATGGACCGCAGAGGCCTGAAGGCATAAAAGACTCCCACCATGCTCTGCAGAAACCCAAGATGGATGCCAGCACATGGAGCAGCATAACCTCTGGTAAAAGGTAGGACCTTAACAGTTTCAAAATGTTTTTCTAGGTCTTCCGTGTTAGTACCACTTACTTTGCAGCTTTTTGTCCCAACTTTGAGACATGTTGCTGCCATAAATCTAAAAGTAAACTTTTTTCTGGTTTACATATGCAAATTAAAGGAACACCAGGGATAAAATGATTATTATAATGCTGGGACTAATCGTGTTGTTATGATAAAGGCGTAATCTCCCACAAAGTCCCTGTTTACAAAGGATTTTAGAAGACATGCTTGACTGTCATACCATACCCTATGCCCACACACAAATCAACAGCACAGAAGCAGGTTATGATCTGCAATCAAGCTTCCTAAACCCTTGCGATCCATATAGCTGACCTAGTGAAGATTGATTTTTGTTCTCTTTCAACAATTTCAGGCTGACTGTGTCAGTTCTAACTAGACATAACTGTCTTTGCATCAACACTTTAAAGAAAAAGGAAAAAAACATTCAGACCCAATTATTTCCTCACCTTTTTGAGGTGATAAGATTTCTTTTACTCGTAGGTCCAGAGAATCCAATGACACCTCTGTATATTCAGCGCTGGTCTCTTGACTCTCGGTATCATCTACTATATGGCATAAAAATTTGTTAAACGCAGTTACACCAATATACTGTACTGGAGGTTATTATATAGGAACAATTCCTGCAGTGCAGCAGCTTATAGTCACCAAAACCTTTTTTTATTGCAGAGAGGACAAAGAGTGACTGTCCTACACCGTACACTGACTTACTGCATTCTACATTACTGTATCGACTAGTGGACTGGCATATTGCACAGTCTACAATATTAAAACCAGATTATCCTAAATATAATAAAAAAATATTGATATAAAATGTACTAATGGCACAAAAGCAAATTCTAAGCTTCTCTGATGGATGACTTCCTGTAAATGACAGCTGCACTGTTCAGAAGATGCCATGTAAATATCACTGGTCACTTCAACTTGAGATGAATTCCAAGTATGGATATTTTTTACATAGTTAAACTGGTCCACCATAATTTTGTATATACCATACTTTGCAGATGCCCTGGAAGCTGGAAATCACACAGGAGGTCAGGATCTCGTTATGGGTGCCATTCAGGAAATACTTAGCATTTTCTGAACGGATGCAAAGTGATTGGAGGAGGAGAGTGTGACATCACTGCCTCATTAACCTTTTCCAATCAGGAAACGCTTTGCATTCATTCAGTGGATGAAACACATTCTCTAAATGGCACAATCCTGTGTTCAGAATGTTGCAGGCCAGCCACTCAGTAGGGGACCTGGAAGCAAGTGGAGGTCACTGGAGTAGCGGTGTCCGATTCAGTGATTTCCAGTTTCCAGTGGCATCAGCCAGGTATGGTGCATAAATTGTTACATTGACAGTCTTGCGATCTGTGCAGCCGCCATAATTGGAAGGCATATTTTATTAAAATTGACAGTCACGGCGTTCCGGAAAGCCTATCTTACGGGGTGTCTCTATGTGTGTTCCTGCAGCATGAAGTTGACATATTTGGGTGAGCTCTAGCTGAGGAATGAACCTTTAGTTTTTATACTCTGGCTTACTGTGTTTCAACACTTTGTGTACACGTATGGCTACTCCAACCCCTGAAGATGATTATGGAAGTGTGTTGGGTCATCTCACATGGAATTATCGGTTTACTACTAAAATATTTGTGTAGTCCAAGATGGATCAATGTAACTATGTATGAAGATACTCATCTGGAAATCATCTCTAAGGTACAGGTTTTTGATAGCTTGGTAGTGCAATGAAAAACCAAGCTGCCAAACTTTGCGCATTAAATAGGATTTTTAACTTACTGTAAAGATCCTTTTCTTACAGCTCAATAAAAGACACAGGATAAGAAAGAATTCTGAGAAACATAGGTTATACTGCTACGGCCTGAAGTATAGGACACTAGCATACAAAAAAAGCTGTTGGTCAGCCAGGTATAACCCTCCCACCATGCTTCAGTTTTATGGAAAGTAGCAATAGGAGTGGATCGCAAAGACAAAGGGGTGGGACCTTTATCTTTTAAGGTCCTCCAGGAAAAGGATTTTAGGATTAGTCAAAAAATCTATTTCCTTAATTGCTTTCTTACAGGACACGGTAAAAAGGATTTTGAGGAATAAGGGACGATTAAAAAAGAAGTCCAGCAGAGGAATGGGCAGCACAGCAAATGAAACTCCAACGGGGCTCCAAAAAACAAGTGAAAATAACTGGGAGCTGTCCAAAGGATGCTACGGAGTTTTTTATGGAATACAAAATGCCCTGCCTCACACCATGTGAAATATATTGCCCAAATGCAATGGCAGGCCTTGCAAGAGGTGGATTTCATAGCATTCAAAATAATGGAATAACATAATCAGATAGGCCCCTATCACTTAAGACCTGAGCTTTACACCCATGCAGTTAAAGCCAGATACTGTGAATAATGGTGGTAAACTGGTCCTTTGGACAAAGGAGCCAGGTGACAGAGAAGAGCCACGGGTGAGTACTATCAAGAGTCTGATTAACTCTGAGTACCAAATCCGCATTTGCCAAATCGGTGCAATAAGAATCACCGGGACTCCTATCTTAACCTGGCAGAGCAGAACAGGAAGGAACTTCAGAGGAGGAAAGGTGTAGATCAGGTTGCACTGATCCCATGAAGTCAGCAAAGCATAGATCTAGAGGAAGCCTGGATCTGGGGACAAATGCACTATGTGTTGTTGAATTTGTAAGCCAGGAAGTATGCCTGCCAATTGTCCACATGGAATATGCTCAGCAGACAGGGATGTAACATGAAGTCCCACCCAAACCAGAATCTGGTCAGCATCTCTGATAACAGAAAAAGACCACTGGTACCTCTGTGATGGGTGATTAATGCCACTGTTGTGGCAACGTCTGACTGCATTTGGATTGGATGATCATGCAGCCGAGAGGTCCAACGCTGAAAAGATAAGTGAAATCACCTATAACTCTAGGATATTTATTAGGATGAATTAACTCCAGTGACCAGGTCCTCTGTACTGAAAGGTTACCCAGGATTCCTCTGATGACTGTCAGGAGGGCATCTGTTGTGAAAAACTTCCAGACCAATGGAACAAAGTATTTCCCAAACTGCAGGGTTAGAACAGTGAGCCACCTGGTCAGGGTGTCAGGTGAATGGGCAAATGCCCACTCTCTGTAGCACACAGTCAGAATGTTGGTGTACAAATGTCTGGAGTGGAACTGGGCATATAGGATTGCCTTGAAGAAGGGCACTATCAAACCAAGAACGCAAAAGTGGAGAGTTGGAATGCTCCTAGATTGCAGTCTCTAAAAAATGGTAGTGGAGAGTCAAGAGTTTACCTTGTGAAAAAAACTGACCTGAGCAGTATTCTAGGAGAAGACCTAGGTAGTGGAAACAGCAAGTCACTTTCAGTACTGACTTCTGATGGTTCATGATCCAACTGAACCTTTGAAGAATCTAAACAGTTCTACACAAATTGGCTGGCAAGGTCTGAGCTGATTGTTCTCTCAGCAGGGGCTAATCCAGGTGTTCCACAATGGTAATGTTCAGTGAACACAGCAGAGCAAGCACAGGTGCTAACACTAAGGTGAAATCTTAAGGTGCAGAAAACAGACCAAAGGTAAGGGAAAACCCATACATTTCAGAATTTCTGTTGACCTTGTGTTCCATAAAAGAACAAATAATAACAATTGGAAGTCTGCATCAGGTGAACTTGCAGGTTTGTACCTACAAACAATGAAGGCACTGCTGCAGAGGCACTTGCTGCCTCAAGAGAAACTGAGAAATAGAGATTAGCTAAAAACACCTACTCCAGCTAATCAATATCCCTCCAGCATCTCCCAGGTATCACTAGCCAGGGTCATGGAGCGGTCTCCTGAAAACAGGGGCAATGAGTGAACATTATTTAAGCCTGCAGATCCTTTTAACCCACATCAGTTCAGTTCTGTGGTCAACACATGAGATTCTCTTCTACTGTGCACATTTACTCCTTCATGGCTGACATCCCTTGACATTTTATTCAACTCTGACGTTATTTTTTTTTTACCTAGGACCTCTAGAAGGCTTTGTTTTTTTTTAAATGTGCCAAGGGCAAAGTGACCAATAAGAACCCACTCTGTATTGACTTTAGGTGGATTCTAATGACTTTTCACTCGCTATGGGTTACTGCACTTAGCATCATACCTCCTGTTCCTCATTAGACCATAAACTCAACAGGACAAAAATTGCCTACAGTTCACCGTTAAGTATATCCTGCTTTTAAATGTGTTATAGAATATGATGGTGTCACGTAAATACAACAATTACAATTATAATGAATAAGGCAAAAGAAAAAAAAGTAACTGAATTTGTGTCCTGCTGTGTTAGGTAACAGACATGCCACATATGCTAGCACTGCAATTCTAACAGGATCAGAACAGCTGGAATCACAGAAGCCTTCAGGATGTGTACTGAGTACACTTATTCATCAATCATCCTCTGAGGCCTCTATATGACATACTCTGCTGACATTAACACTTCTAAGGTCATGACTATTCGATGCCAGGACGCAATTTCATTGTATGTTTTTCATTCCGCCTTCATTACATAAACACCACATATGCAAAGTTGTCATGAGGGAAGAATCAAATTTTAATGCAATTGTCACAAGAGCCTGTCGTAGATTGTAGAGATTTGCCCACATGCTGACAAATCACTGAGATTGTTTATCAATAATTTATCTTTGTGATATAAAAGTGAAATTGTTTCACTGTGTGTGCGCTGGATTTCAACTTTACCAAGATAGTAAGGTCCAGGACATTAAGCCACAACAGAATAAAAATGGGACTTATTTGATTGCGGCATCTCTTCATATTTTTTCCTCCTGTTTTGGCACCTCATCCTATTTTCATGGTCCCATTAATTTAATTATCTAAGTAGTTCTATAATGTCCCCTTTCTTTAGATTTTGAACTCCTTTCAAACTGCCAACAGCCATGATGGTCAAAACCTTCCTGTGTGCAGATTTTCCTCCTTTCGGAAACAATATCTGTAAATTATTCTGACCTTACTCAATACCACAACCATCTTTACCTGGATTGGCCTTTGCTTTGGTTCTCCCTCTCCTTGTCTTTGCAGCTTTCATCCATGGGTTCTCAGTACTCCCTTTGTGCTTTGCTTGACTTTTCTTCTGAAGACTGGACTCTGAGCTCTGTAACAAGACAGGTAGGGTCAGATTCTAGGGCCATCTTAAAGGAAACCTGTGCTAAGAGGAATTTAGAGGCTGACAGTGCTGATCTCTCCATCACTTTCATATTAATCCAAATGTTTCATCACTTTCTGTTTCTGAACAAGTACACAGATCAGAAAATTTGACTTGCCCTAGCTTGCATACTTACTTCAGGACAGCGACTCCAAAAAGTCAGAAGGAAATCAATATAAACAATATACATATACAGTATCTCTCAGTACAAGCCTCATTTAGAGGTAAGCTATAATGAAATACCAACAAGAACCCATTCTGAGTCATTCTAGAAATTTTTGATGTGGAGATTTTTCCTTGCTGTTGCATATTTTCATTATATCTATATGTCTGGAAATTCTGCCATTAGCCATTATCTATATATCAGAAAACACAACTGGCCGAGATCAGTCCAACTGAGCTGACCATTCATTGATCGAGTGTTGGCCAGTTTCAATTTGAGCAGTAGATGGCCCTGTTGACACCCTACACCCCAACATACTTTAATCCATATACCGTCTGGCGCAGGGCAGTTGATTCTCTGCTAAAAACGGGGACTGTAGCCAATCAGCTGCAGTCACCGCCCACTGTATTTTGGCAGCTACTAGCTGTCAAAATATACTAGCTTTAGCAAGATTCATTAATCCACACAGTTTAGCATGGATGGGGGAAGCTCTGATTTTTTAATTCAGCCCACAAGCTGAATGAAAAAATCTGTTAGTATATGGTAAGCTTTTGTTTTATAGAGTCCATTGTTTTTAATAAGGTCTGGTCTAACTTGCTATGAGAGAAGACAATCACTGTGCAGAACTACTAAAAAGGAAGCAGAACTCACTTATGTAATGAGCAAATACAGTATGTCCGCCTGTATAAAAATACTATTACATACTATAATATGAAACAAGGGATTTTATTCATTGACACCAACTAATAAATCTAAAAGTTTTTTTTTATACTAAAGCAAAACTAAAGTCCACAAATAAAACTTACAGGCCCTGCTGTCGCCGATATTTTCTCACTGGCTTCTCACGGGTATCAGGTCTTCGGATCTCCTGATTTACTGCCTGAAATTACGCAACTCCCATGCGTGTCCACAGAAGTTCATGATTTTCAATTCTTCCCACCTCCCCCCCCCATACTATAAACCAGGGGTCCTCAAACTACGGCCCGCGGGCCACATGCGGCCCGCCGGCAGGGGACACTAAGTACAGGGACGGGCAGGGGGCTGCTGTCTCTTACCTGGCTCCAGTCCCACGACGATCCAGTCCAGGATGCTCAGCTCCTTCACTCCGGCTGCTCCCTCACTCGATGTCCACGCTGCCGTTCGGCTCCGCCTCCTCACCGGTGATTGGGCGCCAGTACTGTAGCTCAGGAAAGGCACACAGGCGGCCAATCACCGGCGAGGAGGCGGAGCTGAGCGGCCCCGCAAAAATCAAGGGAGGGAGAGGCCGAAGTGAAGGAAGGAGGACAGGTGACCGCCCGGTAAGTATGGCGTGCAGATGGTACTGCTGCAACCAGGTATGCTGGCTGCAGCAGCACCATGCTGGAACAGGGGTCAGCTAGTTAAGTGTCATTGCTGTCAGTGGGAGGAATAGTGCCCCATCATTGGTGTCACTGATAATAATGATGGGGCATTATTCCTCCCACTGACACCAATGATGGGGCACTATTCCCCCCACTGACACCAACGATGGGGCACTATTCCTCCCCCCCACTGACACCAATGATAGGGCACTATTACTCTCACTGACACCAATGATGGGGCACTATTCCTCCCCCCACTGACACCAACAATGGGGCACTATTCCTCCCCCCCCCCACTGGCACCAATGACATACTATTCCTCCCACTGACACCAATGATGGGACACCATTCCTCCCACTGACACCAATGATGGGGCACTATTCCTCACACTGACACCAATGATGGGACACTATTCCTCCCAATGACACCAATGATGGGGCACGATTCTTCCCACTGACACCAATGATGGAGCACTGTTCCTCCCACTGATACCAATAATGAGGCACTATTCCTCCCACTGACACCAATGATGTGGCACTATTCCTCCCACTGACACCAATGATGTGGCACTATTCTTCCCACTGACACCAATGATGTGGCACTATTCCTCCCACTGACACCAATGGTGGGGCACTATTCCTCCCACTGACACCAATGATGGGACACTATTCCTCCCACTGACAACAATGATGGGACACTATTTTGCTCCATAAGACACACTTGGGGGGAAATGTCTGTGCGTCTTATAGAGCGGCCGGCCCAGTATTCCCACCGCCGTTGTATGTCTGCAGTCTCTGAACAAATGCGGACACAGTACAGGAGATGACCATAGTTTTTTTTTTTTTAAAACTATAGTCCGGCCCTCCAACGGTCTGAGGGACAGTGAACTGGCCCCCTGTTTAAAAAGTTTGAGGACCCCTGCTATAAACTGACATTGCATATAATTCACTGTCAATTTTTGTTTGGTTTGAAAACCTGGAATACGTTCGAATTCATCTTTAATGCTTCTATCATAATTGCAGTTTCTAGGGCTGCACAGTAAAAAGTAGAATGAGAATAGCTTGATTTCTTTACATATATCAGTGCTGGCTTGTCTAATAAGCAAGATTCATTATGAAGCTAACCTAAATCCATTATCTAGAGTGGCCATATAATACAATTATTCCCAGCCTAATTCCTCTTCATATTAATGACCAAGTGGGGCACAGCAAGCCCATTCCAGCACAAATGTACACTCAGATGATCAAATCTAAATAATGAACCACAAAAAGAATGTCACGCTAATTTTTTTTGTAAATAAACCGGGTATTTTCAGTGTTCAAGAAGAAAAGGAAACTACAAGGGCTCACACAGGCAAACCAAACACAGGGCAAAATGATCACATTTCCTGGGAAGGGGGTGGGAAACATGTTTTTGGAGTTAAAAGGAATAACAAAAGTTAAAAAAAAAAAAACATAACATGCTATAGCTGAAGTGTCTCAAGCTAAATTTCCTTTATAACACTTACTAAATCAGATTCATTCCCATCCTCTTCCTCCTCTTCTTGTGACTCCATAGATTCTGCTTCTTCATCACCATCCGATTCCAAATCATCCACCTGCATCATACAGAAACAGTTGCAAAATTAAATATTTATACATACACAAAAAAAAATTAAGGATGCCCCATCATTTGATGGAAATGAGAAATTATCAACCTACAGAGGACTGAATTCAAAGACACCCTGAAAATCAAAGTGAAAAAATTATGCAGCAGGCTAGTCCATTTTGCTGAAATTTCATTGCAGCAACTCAAAATGGTTACTCAGTATTTTGTAAGTCCCCCATGTGCTTTTATGCATGTCTGACTACATCGGGGCATGCTCCTAATGATGGTGTCCTGAGGTGTTCCCTCCCAGATTTGGACTAGGGCATCACTGAGCTCCTGGACAGTCTGAGGTGCAACCTGGCGGTGTTGGATGGATCAAAACATGATATCCCAGAGTTGATCTATTGAATTTAGGTCAGGCGAGCGTGGGGCCCATTCAATAGTATCAATTCCTTCATCCTCCAGGAACTGCCTGCATACTCTTGCCACATGAGGCCGGGCTTTGTTGTGCACCAGGAGGAACCCAGGACCCACTGCACCAGCGTAGGGTCTGACAATGGGTCCAAGGATTTCATCCTAATATCTAATGGCAGTCAGGGTTCCATTGTCTAGCCTGTAGAGGTCTGTGCGTCCTTCCATGGATATGCCTCCCCAGACTATCACTTACCCACCACCAAAACGGTCATGCTAAATGATAGTACAGGTAGCATAACGTTCTTCACAGCTTCTCCAGACCCTTTCACGTGTAACACATGTGCTCAGGGTGAACCTGCTCTCATCTGTGAAAAGCACAGGGCGCCAGTGGTGGACCTGCCAAATCTGGTGTTCAATGGCAAATGCCAATTGAGCTCTATGGTGCTGGGCAGTGAGAAAAGGGCTCACTAGAAGACGTCGGGCCCTCAGGTCACCCTCATGATGTCAGTTTCTGTTTCTTTGATCAGAGACATTCACACCAATGGCCTGCTGGAAGTCATTTTGTAGGGCTCTGGCAGTGCTCATCCTGTTCCTCCTTGCACAAAGGAGCAGATACCAGTCCTGCTGATGGGTTAAGGACCTTCTATGGCCCTGTCCAGCTCTCCTAGAGAAGCAAAAGCAGGCTTAGAGCTGGAGTGTAGTTTCCTCAGCTGTGATTATTCCCTTTAACGATTTCTTACTGAATCTCCTTCCAAAATAATTCCACATAGGGCGATATAAAATATAAATGAAAATGCCAATAGTATAATACTGTATGAGGGTCAAAGAAAATGTTCTAAAAAGACCGTCATTACACTCGTATTAGGTAGCTTTGAAACCAACTTCCATGGATTCACATGCCTCCCAAATGACTGAAAATAATCCTTTAAACAGGCTCCAACAGCCCTCCTTACATTTCCAGCTAAGCAGCCACAATTGACCAGCATTGGCAGTAAAGAACTTGCAGTAGTGGAGAAATCAGATTGTTTTTCCCACATTAAAGATGGCCGCAGAACTGGAAAATGGCTGCTTAGCTGGAAATGTCAGGAGGGCTGTTGGAGCCTGTTTAAAGGAGTCCTGATCTTATTAAAAGGGCTTGTTACTCAGTTTTAAAATGTGAGTGCATTTGAAGCATCACTTTATTATTAAAAGTTTTTTATGCAGTGTTATGCTATTTGGTATCCTTTCTTTTGCATTTTCATCCATCCATCCATGAGTGAGAGTTCGGGTGAAATCAAGGAGGGATTATTAGCAGCAGCTTGGGAGTTTTTTGTCCATACAAGCTGGTCATAAATTATTCGAATCACCCACATCCATCCATCCATCCAGGTGTGAGAGCTTGGAGGAAGTTAAGGAGGGATTATTATCGGTCATTTGGGAGGCATGTGAATCCATGGAAGTTGGTTTTAAAGCCACCTAATGTGAGTGTAATAAAAGTCTTTTTAAAAAATTTTCTTTGACCCTCACAGTATTTTATACTATTGGCATTTTCTTTTATATATTATATTTTATATTGCCCTATGTGGAATCATTATGGATGGAGATTCAGTAAGAAATTGTTAAAGGGAATAATAACATCTGAGGAAACTACACTCCACCTCTAAGCCTGCTTTTGCTTCGCAAAGCCATATCAGCTTGAGAATCCACGGTATTTGGCGAGTGTGGAGCAATGTATGAACGCTGGAAAATGTATGAAGTTTGTGATATATTTTTATTTTGTCACAAATTTTTGGGACACTGGACTTTAATTTGGGACTTTGTTTTTGGACTTATATTAATTTGGAAATAATATTTTTTTATTATTTGCGCTGTGTCACTTTATGAGTTTTGTTTGATGTTTAGTAATTTTTTTGAACTGCAGCATTTACTTTGACTGATTTTTTTTCTTTGGCGCAAGGTTTCAATTTATTATTAGCTCTCCTAGAGTAACTGCCTGTTTCCTGTAATCTCCTCCATGCTCTTGAGACTGTGCTGGGAGACACAACAAACATTCTGGCAATAGCACATATTGATGTGCCATCCTGGAGAAGTTGGACTGCCTGTGCAACCTCTGTAGGGTCAAGGTATCACCTCATGCTATCACCTCATGCTACCAGTAGTGACACTGACCCTAACCAAATGCAAAACTAGTGAAAAAAAAAAAGCCAGAAAGATGAGTAGGGAAAAAATGTCAGTGGCCTCCACCTGTAAAATCATTCCTGTATTGGGGGTCATCTCATTGTTGCCCATCTAGTTAACCTGTTGTTAATTTCATGTTTTAACATGACTCGCACCAGTGCACAAAGCAAGGTCCACAAAGACATGGATGAGCGAGTTTGGGGTGGAGGAACTTGACTGGCCTGACCTCAACCCAATAGAACACCTTTGGGATGAATTAGAGCGGAGACTGAGAGCCAGGCCTTCTCTTCCGTCATCAGTACCTGACCTCACAAATGTGCTTCTGGAAGAATGGTCAAACATTCCCATAGACACACTCCTAAACCTTGTGGATAGCCTTCCCAGAAGAGTTGAAGCTGTTATAGCTGCAAAGAGTGGACCAACTCAATAATGAACCCTATGGACTAAGACTGGGATTCCATTAAAGTTCATGTGCATGTAAAGGTAGGCGTTCCAATACTTTGGCAACATAGTGTATACTAAGAGGGAGGAAGATTGGAGAAGAAAATGATACACCCCTAGGAGCCTTCTCCTCCATCTGCCTCCCCCACTCACCAGGCAGTGTCCCAGATGAGAGGCGGCATATGCCTAACAGAGCCAACTCCTCCACCGCCTTCAAAAGTCCCCTATATGTCTCAGGCTATCGCTCAGCTGAGTCTGCAGTGCAGTGTCCAGTCCTGCCCTGAACAAGCTGCTCTAAATTTAGTCCTTTCCACACATTTAGTCGGGTCAGTATATTTATAGATTAGAGTTGAAAAGACACCTCAGAGGGTATTATAAGAAGAAATCCATTTTTTCTAAGTTTTAGGAGCAGTTGTAATTAGACTTATATTGCAAAACAAGGCTTAGTGAAGAGGGATTCTGGGCAATGGTTATAACATTAATTACTGCTTTTTAGTTTGTTCTTTTTGTAGTAAACGGATTGTTGTACATTGGCTTACCTGCAGATGTCACCATTACCGTACTTCTATATATTACAGAAATGCTTTGTTCAAAAATGAGAACTATTCAAAGCCTAATCCACAGTACCCTAGTGGCAGTGTCCTATCAAATTTTATTAAAACAACCTAGAAAGGTTTGAAGACAAATCGGTTGTGGCCTAATAACTTTTTTTGAGCAAAACTAAAACTTCCCTTATTTATCAGAGCTTTACCTTCTTTAGGTTGTCTGACTCTGGTGTGCCTTCTGATGCTGCTGGAAGATCATCCTGGTGCTCAGAGATGCTTGGTTCGCCACTGTGGTAATCCTCCTCTTCAGGGTCCTCGGAGTCCTCATCATCAGAGTCCATCTCCAGGTTCTCACCATTTAGATGTGGAACCTCCGAATCCTTGTCACTCTATAGGACGATACACAAATTTAAAATGAGCATACTGCATACTTTGAATAGGGCAGAAGAATAGGAAAATCTCCAACTGGGAAGTCCTTAAGTAGACCTGTCACTAAATTTATAAGTTAGTCTCTGGCCCCTCCTTCTTACATTGCTTACTTTTTAAAATGTTGTTTTTTAAATAACGGTTTTTATAATTATTACAATTTCCCTGGCTAATATCTCACATATAGAACGTAGCCTCTTTACCCTAATCCACACATCATGCATCCCAAAAGGCTGCAGGGCTGACAGTGCTGAAATTTTGCAAGATTTTAAGCCTGCATAGGTGACACCCCAGCAACCAGTAAGTAATATGACAGGCAGCGAGATCTTGCTCTGTGCATGAGCAAGATTCTAGCAGAGTGTCACCAAAGGTCTGGCTTGGAAAACCAGAAGTAGTAGCCATTTCACAAATCCCAGATGGTAGCGCGGAATCTAAAAAACACTGGCAAAACTATGGCAGCAAGGAACACATTGCTGGACTCCAAAGGACAATAATGGGATTTTTTATTTACCTGTAAAATCTCTTTCTTGGAGTACATCCCAGGACACAGGATATCTTCAACTCCATTATGATAGGGTTATACTGCAACCTTCACGAGATCGGAAAGGAAATCCCCTCCTAGGTATAACTCCTACACGTTAGGCAAGGCTTCAGTTTTTGTAGCAAGCCATAGACCAAAAGACAGAGGGTGGAATCCCTGCGTCCTGTGATGTACCCCAAGACAGGGATTTTACCAGTAAAGGGGAGGACAACATAGCAACAAGCACATATTGCCATCATCCCAAAACTCAACAAAGACCACACAATTTGCGGTAATTATCACCCAATCTCTCTCATGAACGTAGATTTTCATCTATACTCCAATATTCTTACTGCCAAAATTAATTTAGATCAAGCACATTTTGCATTAGACCTAGAAGCTCGAGACAAGATGTTAAAAATCCCCACCCTACTGGAATACACACAGAAACGCTCCATCCCATCCGGTCTTCTTTTTATTGATGCCATAAAGGCATTAAACAGAGTGGGATGGTAGAAGAGACCTTAAAACAATTTCGGTCCCCATCTTCTGCAAAGGATTATGGCCTAATACCATAGGTCAAGTGCTAAAGCATGAACAATACTGTATATTCTGTGGCCTTATTGCATTAGGAATGATACCCAACAAAGATGACCCTTTGTCCCGCTTCTCTGTGTTGGTAATGGAACACTTGGCTACAGCCCCTAAATCCGATGTAGTCAGGTCAAAACCAAAGAATATAAAATGTCGGTTTGCGCAGACGAACGGTTATATATTACTAACCGTATAGTCACAATTTCTAACTTAAAGAAGGAATTTGACCGATTTGGAGCACTGAGTAATTTTAAAGTCAGTTATGACAAGACTGAAGCTCACAATATTTCACTATCTGCTCAGACTCAAACATCTCCAAGGAACTTTTCCTTTTAAATGGCAACCTGTACCCATCAAATACATGGGAATGTATATCCTCTGAGATCTCTCCAAATCATTGGAATTAAATTTATCCTCAATATTTCGAAATGTTTACAACTAATCAAAACTTATGACAGATCCATTTTTTTCTTGGCTAGGCAAAATCAATATAGTAAAGGTGGCTATATTGCCTAAACTGTTCTATGTTCTTCAGGCAGTGCCCCCCCCATAGTTCCCCCTCCTCCTCTTTTTCTCTCAACAAATATTGTATTATGCATGTCTCATCTTTTATTGGTCTCATATAGTGATGGTTTTTTTTTTTACATGTTTTTAGTACATCATTATGCTTTGACTGCAGGATACTCAAATGGTCCTACTGCGTAGCTCAAACCTTGCTCATTGCATACATCTCATATTCTCTTTGGTATTAACGTGTTATTGAGTTTCTTTCTGACATCACCAAAGGCATACCCCATTAGTTAGTGAACTCACTCTCCATGGGATATAGCTGAGAAAAACTTTGGTGGAACGAACACCTTGTCAGGGTAAGCCCAGTCTGTGTACAAAGCACCCTTTAAACGAGGTTGGACAGGAAAGGATTTTTGATGTTGTAGCAGATGCCACAATCCAAATTCTGAAACCTGTGGGGTAGAGGAATCGCTAAGTAGTAACTCCAAATTAGTCTGAACAACTTGTGAGAGAAAGTTCACAAGGGCCGCTTGGGTTGGAGATAAATCATGACCCTAGAGTTTTTCAGGAGTAGATTCCTCAAATGCGGATTCTTCTGCATCTGTCTGCTGGACCAATCTTGCCCTCCTCAACCTCATCCTCCACTGGATCCTCTTCCATCAATAGGGAGAGGGAAGGAGAGGGAGAACGCTTCCAATTGCGACCAAGGTGATCCAAGCCGGCAGGAGTTCCAGAAAGCTGGTGCTATAAACCAGTGGTAGCAGATGAAAACTCATCCCTTGACACAAAGTATTGGCTGATGGTGCCCAGGAAGAAGCAAAGATACCAGAAAGATGCAGGGAGTCAGATCCACAGGGAACACTCTGACCCCCAGGGTATGCATTGCATGGGGGGGGGGGGCTGTACCAGGATCCTCTGAAGAAGATATTTGGAACCTCTACATCTCCTACTCTCTGCTACTGAGGAGACACGGCCTGCTGATCAGTGTAACCTTGCTGAAAACAGCCGAGAGGGCATCATTCTACTAAGCTTGTTACCCCAAGAGATTAGACTCCCCCTAATCCTGCCAGTGTCCCATCGCCCTCACAAAGAAGCACTGAGTGGCCCCTTTTATACTTGCTGCAACCTATAGATTCATACAAGAGTCACTTTGCTGCAACCTGTAGTCTCACAGAAGGCTCTCATGCTGCTACAACCTGTAGTATCCTTCAGCACTGCTCTGTTGTGACCTGAAGTCCTGCAGCTAGCCCACTCTGCCTTCTCACATGTGAACCCAAAGATGGCCACTGCCAAAAAAGATCCACCCTCTCGTGATGTTCCCAGCTGTACCACACATGCACAGCTCAGCAGTCTAGCGTGAATGCAGAGAGCAGAAAAGACTCTTTGCTTCCTGCATTTGGTGCCCTGAGCCTCCCAGACTACCCTTAATCTCTGCTATTGCTATGTAGTGCTCAAGGCAGCCTGAAAGGCCATTTACAGTGAAAAAACACCAACAAATTAAAAAAAAAAAAGCAAAAAGTTTTAGGCAACAATAAAAATTTCCTTCTGTTCCCAGCCAGTGGGGAGTTCACCAGGGGATTACCAGCAGGAACTATCCCCAGGGCACTCACCATTCCTGCTGCAGGACCCCCTAGTGGCGTCCACTGTTTACAGCGGGCAATGGTACAAAGGCCTTCAGTGACTTGACTCCCCAAGTGGGGAGGGGATCACTGCCCTGAACCTGCATAGCACCCTACTGGTCAACAAAACATATCATTGTGCAGGGCCCCATTCCTCAGAGTCCAGTGGCAACCAGCAACCTTATAGACCTTCCTCATGTGTCCAGTGCTGGGTCCAGGTAACATTCCTCTGAGCATAGAAGAGCAGTAGACGATGGATTTTTTTTAATCTAGGTGGAAGGTTCTCTAACACACATATAAGAAGACTATGAACAATCATTTCAACTCTTATTTGCTGGTGCTAAACACTCTTTTTTGCTTACTAAAATGGGGACGTTAAAGGCCAAAATAAAAACTCTGCTGGGCCCAGCCAGTGGGAAGTTACCAGGGGGTTACCAGCAGGGACCATCCCCAAGGCACTCACCATTCCTGCTGCAGGATCCCCTGAGGGGTCCACTCTTCATAGAGGGAAATGGCACAAAGGCCTTCAGGGACTCAACTGCACAGTTGGGGAGGGGGATCGCTGCCCTAGACCTGTATAGCATCCTACTGGTCCACAAGACACTATATCACTGTACAGGGTCCCATTTCGTAGAGTTCAATGGCAACCAGCAACCTTATAGGCCGTCCTGGTGTCTCCAGTGCTGGGTCCAGGTAACACTCCTCTGAGCATAGAAGAGCTGTAGGTGATTGATCTGGAAAACACGGTCTTTCAAACCCAGATGGAACTGTTGAGAAGCTAGCTATTCTTTCGTGCAAACACAACAAAAAAACTGAAGACTTTCCTAAAGGGGGATTTATGCCTAGGAGGGGGTTTCCTGTCTTTTTTTGACAGTTTCCTGGATACAGGTACAATAAAAAAAATGCTTTTTTTGTCATGTTAATTTTTTTTTTTTGCTGTGTTTGATTTTTTTAATTCTAGGTGGAAGGTCCTCTAACACACATATAAGAAGACCATGAACAAATCATTTGAACCCTTATTTGATGTTGCTAAACACTTTTTTTTACTAAAATGGGGAAGGTTTAAAACCTCGGTTATCCTTGTCTATGCCTTCCTGCCCCTGCTACATATGTTCCCAACACAGGCCAGGCTTGCAGGTTTTTTCATTAATAAAAGAATAAAACTTTATTTACTACTTAATTGCCTAGTTTACTAACAATATTTATTCTGAAAGGATTTAATGATTTTGAATAAAGTTTTGGAGAAGTGGGAACGTAGCTAGCATTAACAAGGGTAGAGAATTCCTTACCTTGGGACTGGAGGAGGCATTGGTCATGCTCCTAAACATCTCCAGAACTGTTCGTTGCTTCAGCATTTTGGCCTTTTTCTTGGGCACCAGGCTGTATGTTCCCATCCGTCGCTTCTTTTTTCGAGACACTGCAGCAGCTATAGCGCAAGAGAGAAACAACAGGCTCAAGTGTATGTTACTCAGCATTTTTAAAAATCTGTAAAGTTAACTGTCTGACCAGGTGGAAGGCATAAAGACAACATAAAAATGTAAGCTCTTTGATAGGAAGGATCAGGCTCCATTCACACTTAGATGTTTTTCGAAGTCACATGGCTGGTTAGAAAGTATAACAAACCTTTTGCAGCTCAAATACTTGATGTGTACATAATGTTTTCAACTGCAAAAGCAAGCAAGCAACATTGAAAGCACAACCGACTGTACAGGTCTACTTTTCACCTCAAGAAGGATGCGTGTCAGCACTCTCCTTAGTATGTTATCTCTAAGTAAAGTAGCACCGTTCCATTGTGCAGCTTGAGCCTTGCTTGCTCTAGCAAGAATGCTGCTGTTAGTCATCATGACGTCATTGAGGGGGTTAGGCATTGACATTGTTTAGGTGGTGGTTAAGTGGTTAGCATACCATGCTTATTAGCTTATCCTTTGCCTAACTGGAAAGGATGCATTACCGGTCTGTATTTAGTGAATTCTACACCACATTTTTCATTTGACCATAGTTGCCAGAGGCCCGGTGGATGGTTGACGCCTGACGTTCAGGATGGAAGGTGCTCCAGGTAAATACCTCTTGGTGACTGCACCAGTCACCCACCAAGCCTTTGGTCATCTGGCTACTGTATGAAGCTGGGCGATGACAACCATTTTTTTAGGATATTATGCATTATCCCAAGTAATGTTTATATAGAAGAGTTGGCTCCTTGTATCCTGCTGAGGGAGGTACCCTCTTTGGGTGATCTTGGCTGCATATGTATTGTGATTTTTTTTGGTTCACTTGCAGATTCTCATTTCCCTGAGGAAGACACTAAATTTGTTTGAAACGTGCTGGAAGTGAAGAGAAATATACACAATATATCCTGATCACTATTGTGGCCTTATGTATCGCCTTGATTTTCATTGTGTATTTTTGTATGTGTACTAAGATACATTTTATAGAATACTATACATGTACAGTCATGGCCAAAATATTGGCTCCCCTGCATTTCTGTCAGATAATTCACCACTGCACCCAGAAAACTGTTGTAATTACAAATGTTTATGCATTCTCATGTTTATTTCTTTTGTTTGTATTGTTTGTGACATTCCAATGTCACAAAAAAAGTGGAGAAACAAAAAGACAAATCTGACATATTCCACGCAAAACACCAAAAATAGACTGGACAAAATTATTGACACTCTCAATTTAATATTTGGTAGAACACCCCTTGGAAAAATTAATGGAAATCAATTGCTTCCTGTAACTATCAATTAGCTTTTTAACCTCTCTACTGGAATTCTGGACCACTCCTTTTTCACCAACTGCTCCAGGTCTCTCAGATTGGAAGAGTTCCTTTTCACATCTGCCGTTTTGAGATCTCTCCACAGGTGCTCTATGGGATTCAGATCTGGACTCATTGCTGGCCAGTTCAGTACTATCCACCACTTTCTCTGAAACCATTTCTGGGTGCTTTTTGACACATACTTTGGCTCATTGTCCTGCTGTAAGACGCATGACCTCTGAAAGGAAACCCAACTTTCTGACACTGGGTCCTATATTGCACCCCAGAATGTTTTGGTAGTCTTCAGATTTCATAATGCCATGCACATGGTTAAGACACCCAGTGCCTGAAGCAGCAAAGCAACCCTGAAACATCAGTGAACCTCCACCATGTTTGACTGTAGGGACTGTATTCTTTTCTTTAAAGGCATCATTGCTTTTTCTGAAAACAGTAGAATGATGGGCTTCACCAAAAAGCTGTAATATTTGTTTCGTCTGTCCACAGCACAATCTCCCAAAAGGATTTTTGCTTCCTCAGGTAAGTTTTGGCAAACTACAATCTGGCTTTTTTATGTTTCTGTGTCAGCAGTGGGGCCCTCCTGCGTCTCCTACCATAGCATCTGTTTTCATTCAGATGTGGAAGTATAGTGCGAGCCGACACAGTTGTACCCTGTGCCTGAAGATCAGCTTAAATTTTTCTGGATGTTGATCAAGGTTCTTTAGTCACCAAACAATCCTTCATTGTAATCTTAGATCAAGTTTTTCTCTTTAGTCCATGTCCAGGGAGATTGGCTACAGTGCCCTGGGCTGTAACCTTCTTGACAATGTTGTGCACAGTGGACACACGAACATTAGGATCTCTGGAAATGGACTTTGAGATTGTCCATGCTTTTCCACAATTTTTGTTCTCAAATCCTCAGACAATTCTTTACTGCTCTCTTCACCATGCACCACACAGACACACACACAACAGAAAAGGTGAGTAAAATTTTCACCATTTTAACTGGTTGGCGGTGTGATTTCTATATTGTCAGCACCTATTAAGTGATACAGGTGAGTTTAATTACAAATTAGCGGAGCATCACAAACTTGGAATGCAATTATTTCTTAAAATTTTGAGAAGGTGCTAACAATTTATTCCAATCCATTTTTTTGGGTTTTGCATGGAATATTTCATATTTGGCTTTGTGTTTCTCCACTTTTGTGTGTTACACCAGTACAAACAAAATAAATAAACATGAGAATGCCTAAACATTTGTAAGTGCAACATTTTCTGGGCTAAGTGGTGCGTTATCTGACAGAAATGCACGGATGCCAATATTTTTGGCCATGACTGTACAGGTGAAACTCGAAAAATTAGAATATCGTGCAAAAGTTCATTTGTTTCAGTAATGCAACTTAAAAGGCGAAACTAATTTATGAGATAGATTCATTACATGCAAAGCAAGATAGTTCAAGCTGTGATGTGTCAAAATTATGATGATTATGGCTTACAGCTCATGAAAACCCCAAAATCCACAATCTCAGAAAATTACAATATTGTGAAAAGGTGCAATATTCTAGGCTCAAAGTGTCCCACTCTAATCAGCTAATTAAGCCATAACACCTGCAAAGGGTTCCTGAGCCTTTAAATGGTCTCTCAGTCTGGTTCAGTAGGAATCACAATCATGGGAAAGACTGCTGACCTGACAGTTGTGCAAAAAACCATCATTGACACCCTCCATAAGGAGGGAAAGCCTCAAAAGGTAATTGCAAAAGAAGTTGGATGTTCCCAAAGTGCTGTATCAAAGCACATTAATAGAAAGTTATGTGGAAGGGAAAAGTGTGGAAGAAAAAGGTGCACAAGCAGCAGGGATGACCACAGCCTGGAGAGGATTGTCAGGAAAAGGCCATTCAAAAGTGTTGGGGACTTCACAAGGAGTGGACTGAGGCTGGAGTCAGTGCATCAAGAGCAACCACACACAGATGGATCCTGGACATGGGCTTCAAATGTCGTATTCCTCTTGTCAAGCCGCTCCTGAACAACAAACAACATCAGAAGCGTCTTACCTGGGCTAAAGAAAAACAGACCTGGTCTGTTGCTCAGTGGTCCAAAGTCATCTTTTCTGATGAGAGCAACTTTTGCATCTCATTTGGAAACCAAGGACCCAGAGTATGGAGGAAGAATGGAGAGGCACACACTGCAAGATGCTTGAAGTCTAGTGTGAAGTTTCCATAGTCTGTGTTGATTTGGGGAGCCATGTCATCTGCTGGTGTTAGTCCACTGTGCTTCATTAAGTCCAGGGTCAACGCAGCCGTCTACCAGGAGATTTTGGAGCACTTCATGCTTCCTTCCGCAAAACGAGCTTTATGGGGATTCTGACTTCATTTTCCAGCAGGACTTGGCACCTGCCCACACTGCAAAAAGCACCAAAACCTGGTTCAATGATCGTGGGATTACTGTGCTTGATTGGCCAGCAAACTCGCCTGAACTGAACCCCATAGAGAATCTATGGGGCATTGCCAAGAGAAAGATGAGAGACATGAGACTGAACAATGCAGAAGAGCTAAAGGCCGCTATTGAAGCATCCTGGTCTTCCATAACACCTCAGCAGTGCCACAGACTGATAGCTTCCATGCAACGCCACATTGAGGCAGTAATTGCTGCAAAAGGGGCCCAAACCAAGTACTGAGTACATATGCATGCTTATAGTTTTCAGAGGTCCGATATTGTTCTATGTACAATCCTTGTTTTATTGATTGAATGTAATATTCTAATTTTCTGAGATTGTGGATTTGGGGTTTTCATGAGCTGTAAGCCATAATCATCACAATTATGACAAATCACGGCTTGAACTATCTTGCTTTGTATGTAATGAGTCTATCTCATATATTAGTTTCACCTTTTAAGTTGCATTACTGAAATAAATGAACTTTTGCACGATATTCTAATTTTTCGAGTTTCACCTGTATAAGTAGAATACCTGAAAAGTCTCACCCAAATATGGAATTGCACACTTAAAGATATAGGGATGCTGGCATTCATAAACAGGGTGTGACCACGTGGTTATTATCAATGGTGTAAACCTCCTGCGCTCTTAACTGAAAAAGTAATAATATAAATAACAGAGAGAAGCTGCTAACATCTAATCATATACCCAATGATCAAATGAACAAGATGAGAAAAAATGATGTAGTGCTACTCAAATGACAAATAAATCAATAAATATATCACATACCATAAACTCATATAAATACATATATAAATAAATGTGATAAATATAAAGTGACACAAAGTGCAAATATCATAAACATGACCTGATCCACATGGGATCTATGAACTATAGGTGTCTAACCGTGACCTGATCCTCTGGGGATCCTTTGTGAACAAACTGAATTATATTCCACCAAAGTGATGGTAATAATTGAAGTGTGTATACCAATACTTTCACCAAGTATGGTATATAAGTGAATTGATCCTAAATTGGATCTATACTGATGGTGGACACTCAAACAAAAAAGATAGAATAGTCCAAAATGGGACTAATATGTGAATATTGTCCAAAAGAGGACTCCAAATCAGGGAAAAACATGCATACATACAAGTGAACACTTCTATTATCGAATGTGCACACTCGCTTATTATCAGAAAAAAAATTGAAATAAAATACCCCCATAAAACATTTATCAACGCAAACACATAACTTGTGTTTAAAAAACAAATCAAAATAAATGCCACGTGACAATGCAAAATAAATAATAAACACGGAAGTGAAAATGTCCGTTTCACACTACATAGAAATAAACATGCAAAATAAACGCATGACACTAAAAACATATATATATATATATATATATATATATATATATATATATATATATATGTGTGTGTGTGAAGATAGTCCAAATTGGTGCTTTAACACCACGCAGTCCAATGCATAAACACTCGTGCCTGTGACTAGTGGATGTGCATAACCACAGAAGGATATCCACAGATAGCTGAAATACACGCTCACCTCCTTGCTTTGACCCACAAGAGTCAAAACACCTTTAGGATTACCAAACTGGATCCTCCTTGTACAGGATTCCTCTGTCACTCCGCAGCTCTCCCTGCCTCTCCCTGCAACGATCTCCCTCTCAGGAA
The DNA here is from genome assembly GCF_062004578.1 of Staurois parvus. NCBI lineage: Eukaryota > Metazoa > Chordata > Amphibia > Anura > Ranidae > Staurois > Staurois parvus. The sequence continues at coordinate 26,415,591 of NW_028317950.1, forward strand.
TATACGTAATGGTGGCGAAATCCTTCCTCAGGGCTCAGAGGAAATCACATGACGCAACGCGTAGGCATGCGATGATGCACTTCTGGTGCAGACGCCATTTTACTACACCCATGCAAGTACACCCAGAACATGAGGTTCTAAATGCTTGTTTATCCATGATTACATTGTGAGAGCAAAATTTGGAAGGCTTTGCACTATTCTGCATATAATAAAAGGTAATACACTATGGGAGGTTCTGCTTATGTTTTCTACTGAGATATTGGCTTATACCACACCTGTATACCTGGAGAGGATTTCGCCACCATTACGTATATTCCTGAGAGGGAGATCGTTGCAGGGAGAGGTGTGCAGTGACAGAGGAATCATGTACATGGAGGATCCAGTTTGGTGATCCTAAAGGTGTTTTGACTCGTGGGTCGAATCAAGAAGGTGAGCGGGTATTTCAGCTATCTGTGGATATCCTTCTGTGGTTATGCACGTCTACTAGGCACAGGCACGAGTGGTTATGCATTGGACTGCGTGGTGTTTAAGCACCAATTTGGACTTTCTTCACATATATATTTAGTTTTTTAGTATCATGCATTTATTTTGCATGTTTATTTCTATGTAGTGTGGCACGGACATTTTCACTTCCATGTTTATTATTATTTATTTTTCATTGTCACGTGGCATTTATTTTGGTTTGTTTTTAAACAAGTTATGTGTTTGCGTTGATATATGTTTGAGGGGGGTATTTTATTTCCTTTTTTTTTTCTGATAATAAGCGAGTGTGCACATTCGATAATAGAAGTGTTCACTTGTATGTATGTGCATTTTTCCCTGATTTGGAGTCCTCTTTTGGACAATATTCACATATTAGTCCCATTTTGAACTATTCTATCTTTTTTGTTTGAGTGTCCACCATCACTATAGATCCAATTTAGGATCAATTCACTTATATACCATACTTGGTGAAAGTATTGGTATACACACTTCAGTTATTACCATCACTTTGGTGGAATATAATTCATTTTGTTCACAAAGGATCCCCAGAGGATCAGGTCACGGTTAGACACCTATAGTTCATAGATCCCATGTGGATCAGGTCAGGTTTATGATATTTGCACTTTGTGTCACTTTATATTTATCACATTTATTTATATATGAATTTATATGAGTTTATGGTATATGATTTATTTATTGATTTATTTGTCATTTGAGTAGCACTACATCATTTTTTCTCACCATGTGGTTATTGTTTCCTTTTGAGAGGGAGGTGCACTTGAGGGAGCAGAACTCTGAGAAAGTGCATTTGAGGGAGCAAAGCCTTGTGAGAGGGGGTGCATTTGAGGGAGCAGAGCACTGTAAGAGAGGTGCTTTGGAGGGAGCAGAGCACAAAGTGGGGTGCATTTAAGTGAGTGGAGCACATTGAGAGGGGATGCTCTGGGGTGCCGACCATTGTGTGCAAGGTGGCGACAGGGGAAGATGAACAGGCACTTGGAAAGTAATGGATAAGAAAGGTTGACTGATCAGGGTGTTGGATCATTGTTTTTTAGTCTATTAGCCTATAGAGCAGATGAATGGGGGGTGCAAAGAGGAAGGTGGAGGAGAAATTTCTACTGAAGGCAGAATACCCCCCTGGCAAAATGTGAAATGGTTTCACATTTTGCCAGGGGGTATTCTACTGAGAAAACAAGACTCAGACTTGGCTTTTACTGCATATTATTAATGATAATAATGTAATTAGGTAAATGTGAAATACAGTGCACTCAAGATAAATGAGTACACCCCTTTTGAAAAGTAAGATTTTAATCAATATCTTGATGAACACAAGAAGAATTTTCAAAATGTTTACAAAACTGAGTTTTATAGAACATTTGTTTAGCTTATTACATGAAAAGAAGGTTAATAATATAACTTAAATGTCAAAATCTTCAGTTTTACTCAAATTGGTTGATGCAAAAATGACTACACCCCAGAACAAAAACTGTTACATCTAGTATTTTGTATGACCTCCATGATTTGTAAGGACAACACTGTAAGGGACCGCCCGGCGGTACTACTAGCACTCCACTGAATAGGCGTCCCCAGCGCACGGAGTCTAAGTCCCAGGGTGCTTGTTCACCAGGGCCCCTGATGGTGGGGATGGACTTGGAGCTCCCTGAGACCAGGTCGTGGCTACTGGGTGCGCCCGTCAGTGGTAGTAGTATGCGCAAGGGGCTCCCACGGGGAAGAGTCTGATGTGAGGAGGTCAGAAGACCCCACTGCACGGGATGGATGGATGGATGAGCAAGGTCAGACGGGCCGGGTCGGTAACAGAGAGGGCGGCAAGGTACAAGGCAGCGGGCATAGAATGGTCGGGTCACACGCCAGGTCAACAACAGCAGGTCAAATCCAATAGGGGGCATTCAGGAGAGAGGTCAGGCAAAGCAAGGGTCAGAATAGGAGAAAACAGCAAGGTCAGGTATAATCCGGGTCAATAACTTACAGGGTACAGGTTCACAGGATACAGGATGCAGGAAAGACCAGAAGGCACTGAATGACAGCTCAGGGTCGTTTAAATATCCCGCCCTGCGCTGCCATTGGTGCCCAGCGGGCGGCCGCGGCTTCTACTGCGCATGCGCGAACTCAAACGCCGCGGCCGGCCCGGACCCAGTGCTCGAGTCCCTGCGCCGGGCGGCAGACTGCGCCTGCGCCGGGACCAACGCGGCGGGGATCGAGGGGATCCCTGACATTGCCCCCCCCTACGGGCAACCTCCGGATGCCCACCCGATCTCTCCACCACGGGTGATCACGAAAGAACCTCCGGACAAGTCTGGGTGCATGGACATTATGGGCTGGTTCCCAAGAATTGTCCTCAGGACCATAGCCCTTCCATTTGATAAGGAATTTGGTCTGGCCTCCCCTCCTTCGACACTTCAGGATTGTTTCAACCTCAAACTCTTCTTCTCCTTCGACCGTTACCGCTTCCGGGGGTCTAGATTCCCGGTCAGGGAAGGCATCTGGGACCACTGGCTTCAGCAGGGACACATGAAAGACCGGGTGGATCTTGAGCGTGTCAGGGAGGGCGAGTTCGTAGGCTACTTCGTTAACCATCCGTTTAATGCAGAAGGGGCCTATAAATTTGGGTCCCAATTTCTTTGACGGGCAAAGCATCTTTAGATTGGACGTCGCCAGCCAAACCTTCTCCCCAGGCCGCAATACCAGATCTCCTCTCCGTTTCCTGTTGAATGCTTTCCTGTAGTCTTCCTGGGCCCGACTGATGGCCACTTGAAGCTTCTTATTGTTCGCAGCGAAGAACGATACCACATCTTGTGTTGCTGGTACTGGGCATTCCGACACCAAATCCGGGAGGAAGACTGGGTGAAAGCCATAGTTGGCAAAGAACGGGGACTGCCCTGTTGCTGAGTGGCGGGCGTTGTTATACGCAAATTCCGCTAAAGGAAGAAGTGGCAGCCAGTCATCTTGAGTAAACGAGGTATAGCATCTTAAGTATTGCTCCAAGGTCTGATTGGCCCTTTCGGTTTGACCGTTAGTTTGAGGGTGGAACGCAGAGGAGAGAGATAATTTGATGTCCAGGGCTTTGCACAGTGCCCTCCAGAATCTGGACGTGAACTGGACCCCTCGGTCCGAGACGATGTCTTCAGGGACCCCATGCAACCTGACTACCTCACGAATGAAGACTTGCGCGGTCTCGGCCGCCGAGGGGGTTTTCTTCAACGGGATGAAGTGGGCCATCTTGGACAAGCGGTCCACGACTACCAGGATTGCCGTGTGGTCTCGGGATGGCGGAAGCTCGACTATAAAGTCTAGTGAGATCTTTTGCCAAGGCCGTTCAGGAACAGGTAAGGGTCGCAGCAGACCCCAAACCTTGTTTCTTGCTGGCTTGTTCTTCTGGCAGGTGACACAGGACCTGACATAGCCCTTACAATCCTTAGCCATGTCTGGCCACCAGAATGAGCGTCGGAGAAGTTCCAGGGTCTTTTCTGGGCCAAAGTGCCCCGCCATTGGGTGGTCGTGGCAATGCCCCAAGACCAAGGTTCGGGTTTCTTCCGGCACCACAATTCGGTCTTCCCTCCATAGGAGTCCCCCTTGTTCCGGAGTGGCCCTCCGCCTGGGGTAGAGAAGTTTGTGGATGCCTCCATTAGCCTGGAACGAAGATCCGACTGAAGGGCCAAGAAGTTACCCGAGGACAGGATGGTGTCAGGTACTGGGGTCTCCTTGGCGTCTTCGTACATCCGTGATAACGCATCCGGCTTAGTGTTCTTTGATCCCGGCCGGTACGTAATGTGGAAGTTGAATCTCGAAAAGAATAGTGCCCATCTCGCCTGTCGCGGGCGTAGACGCTTGGCGGTTCTCAGATACTCTAGGTTCTTGTGGTCAGTAAATATTAAGATGGGGTGCACCGCACCTTCCAGCAGGTACCTCCATTCCTCTAACGCCGTTTTGATCGCTAGTAGCTCTCGATCACCGATATCATAGTTCCTCTCCGCTGGGGTCAGCTTCCGTGAGAAGAACGCTACAGGGTGGAGCAGTTCCTTGGTGCCTTTTCGTTGGGAGAGGATGGAGCCTACCGCATTCTCCGATGCATCTACCTCCAAGATATAGGGCAGAGCGGCGTCTGGGTGACCCAAAATGGGTGCCGAAGTGAACAGCTTCTTTAAGACTTCGAAAGCTCCCTGCGCTTCTGGTGTCCATCTGAATCGGGTTCCCAGCTTGGTTAGCTGAGTAATGGGGGAGACCAGACCCGAAAAGTTCTTGATGAACTTCGGGTAAAAATTTGCAAAGCCGATGAATCGTTGGACGCCTTTCCTATCTGTGGGTTCAGGCCAATCCAGTATTGCAGCGACCTTCTGGGGATCCATCGCGACCCCCGCGGTGGAGATAATCAGGCCCAAGAAGACAATGCTGGATTGTTCAAAACAACATTTTTCTGCCTTGGCGTACAACCCATGCTGCCGCAACCGCCCCAATACTTTTGCTACATGTATTCTGTGTTCCCCCAAAGACGGGGAGAAAATCAGAATGTCGTCTAAATAAACGATCACGAAGACATCCAGAAAGTCCCTAAAAATATCATTCATAAAGTGTTGAAAAGTGACCGGAGCATTGCAAAACCCGAACGGCATGACCAGATATTCAAAATGACCGAAGCGGGTGCGGAAGGCCGTCTTCCACTCGTCCCCCTCCCTTATGCGAATCAAGTTGTTAGCCCCCCTCAGATCCAGCTTGGTAAAAACCACTGCTGACTTTAAACTTTGGAACAGCTCAGGTACTAATGGTAGTGGGTAACGGTTTTTTATCGTGACCCTGTTCAATTCCCTGTAATCGATACATGGCCTTAAGGTTTTGTCCTTCTTTTCAACAAAGAAGATTCCCGCCCCCGCCGGTGAGGTGGAGTGGCGGATGAACCCCTTCTGGAGGCTGTCCTCGATATATTCCTTTAGGGCCCCCAATTCGGGCTCTGAAAGGGGGAAGATTCGCCCAAAAGGAATTTCTGAGCCGGGTAACAGGTCAATGGGGCAGTCATAAGGGCGGTGGGGGGGTAGAGTATCAGCTCCCCGTTTGCTGAACACATCTAAAAACCCATGGTAGACCGCAGGGATTACTTGTTTTAATTCAGCTTCCCCCTCAGAGCACAGGAGGATTTGGGGGGCCCCCGGGCCCGAAGTGCGGCAGTATATCCGACAGTATGGGGAAGGGAACGTGATTACTCCGGTCTCCCAGTCAATCTGGGGGTTATGGGCCCATAACCATGGGAGCCCCAGAATGACTGGGAAGAGGGGTGAAGCTATAGCATCCAGGCGGAGGAATTCCTGGTGCTGGCCGGCAATGACAGTGGTGATGGAGGGGGTTTCCTGGTTCACTACCCCCGATTTTATTCGGGAACCGTCGGCCAAATAAATATTGAACCCCTTCTGTTTCAATTGAAGGGGAATACCCTGCTGGTGAGCAAAATTAATATCCACGAAGCAGCTGCATGCCCCAGAGTCAATTATGGCCGATACTTCCACGGTCCTTTCTGGAAGCTGAAAGGAAAGGGGTACCACTAAGTATTGGGATGGACCAACATTGCCAATGGATAAGGAAGAAGAGGTGCACTTACTCCGTTTCTGCGGGCAGGAACGCGCCATATGACCAGCTTCGCCACAATAGAGGCACAGGTTCTGGGATCGTCTGCGCAGATGTTCCTCTGGGGATAGTTTAGGCCGTGCCAGGCCGAGCTGCATGGGTTAGGGGTTATCTCCAGGTGGCCGGTTTTGGACGACTGGCCTAGGTGTTTGACTGGGACCCTGAAATGATCCCCAGGGATTTCCATGACCCTGGCCGGACCTCTCAAACCTGCGTTCCCGCAGTCTACGGTCAATTTTAATGGTCAGTGCTATTAAGTCCTCTAAAGTCTCAGGTACCTCCACCCGGGCGAGCTCGTCTTTCAGGCCATCTGATAGGCCAATACGGAACTGATGCAGGAGTGCGAACTCGTTCCAGCGAGTATCCCCCATCCATCGCCTAAATTCAGCTGCGTACTCCTCCGCCGCTCGGCGGCCTTGCCGGAGCGTGTACAGAGTAGCTTCAGCAGAAGCTGCCCGCTGTGGGTCATCATAAAGGATGGCCATAGCATCAAAAAAACTGTCAACCGAACTGAGGCGAGGGTCGTTTTTTCCCCGTAATCGATGGGCCCAGTCTTGGGGTTCACCCTGCAGGAGGGAGATAACGAACCCCACCTTCACGGATTCAGTCACGAAGGTTCGGGGTTGTAGCTCAAAATAGAGGAGGCAGGACTCGCGGAATGATCTAAAACGTGTGCGGTCCCCGTGGAAACGTTCCGGTAAGGGTACTCGGGGGTTGGCCGCCGGGAGTGGTGCGGATGCCCCAGACACCAGCACAGGGGCTGCTACAGCTGGAGATGTGGGGACCGCGGCCTGTGGGGCGGGAGCGGATATAGTGCAGGCCTGGAATTGAGTTTCAATCCGCTGACATCTATCCTGCAGGGCCGATACGGTCTGTGTCAAATTGGACAGGTGCCTGCAGATCTCCTCCAGCGGCGAGGGACCTCCTCTAGACTCAGTCATGGCCTTCTGGTACTGTAAGGGACCGCCCGGCGGTACTACTAGCGCTCCACTGAATAGGCGTCCCCAGCGCACGGAGTCTAAGTCCCAGGGTGCTTGTTCACCAGGGCCCCTGATGGTGGGGATGGACTTGGAGCTCCCTGAGACCAGGTCGTGGCTACTGGGTGCGCCCGTCAGTGGTAGTAGTATGCGCAAGGGGCTCCCACGGGGAAGAGTCTGATGTGAGGAGGTCAGAAGACCCCACTGCACGGGATGGATGGATGAGCAAGGTCAGACGGGCCGGGTCGGTAACAGAGAGGGCGGCAAGGTACAAGGCAGCGGGCATAGAATGGTCGGGTCACACGCCAGGTCAGCAACAGCAGGTCAAATCCAATAGGGGGCATTCAGGAGAGAGGTCAGGCAAAGCAAGGGTCAGAATAGGAGAAAACAGCAAGGTCAGGTATAATCCGGGTCAATAACTTACAGGGTACAGGTTCACAGGATACAGGATGCAGGAAAGACCAGAAGGCACTGAATGACAGCTCAGGGTCGTTTAAATATCCCGCCCTGCGCTGCCATTGGTGCCCAGCGGGCGGCCGCGGCTTCTACTGCGCATGCGCGAACTCGAACGCCGCGGCCGGCCCGGACCCAGTGCTTGAGTCCCTGCGCCGGGCGGCATACTGCGCCTGCGCCGGGACCAACGCGGCGGGGATCGAGGGGATCCCTGACAAACATCAAGTCTTCTAGGCAGGAAATGAACAAGCTGGCGACATATTGCAACATCGATCTTCTATTCTTCAAAAATGACCTTTTTAGTGCCATCATCCACATACAGAAAGAATGAATAAGGTAAATCAAACAGTGTTTGTTTAGTATCATTTTAGGCTTTGATTCACATATATGAGAATTTGGATATGTTTTGAACCATTCTCATATGTGCGGGCCTGCCAGGAGTGCGATTTAAAAATGAGTCCTGAGCGTTTTTCAGTCCAGTTCAGATGTGATTGCCAATCTCATACACTAACAATTCGCACTGGAACCAATGAACAAAATCACACCAGGCAGGGATTTAAAATCGCACTGCAAACTGGCCCGCACATATGTGAACCCAGTCTTAGACCTGGGCTTCAACAGACAGGTTGTTAAAACCAGCGACTGAAAAGCAGGATAAAAAAAAAGACAGCAGGTCTGGCCTGTTAGGAAGAGGTCAGAGGTCGTATCACTGTATTGCATGTCTGTGTACCAGATTCTTCTGGGCCAGTTTGGTGCAATGAGAATCGCCACCTTCCTCTCTTGCTCCATTTTGCAGGACAAGTAAGGCAACATTCAAACTAGAGGAAAAGCATAAATTAGCCTGAACCTTTAATGACAGAGTATCCTTGGTTCTGGCCACACACGCAGTTAATTTGGTGTTGAATCTGGAGGTCAGAACATCCATGTCCAAGGTTGAAAATGTCAGGGTGAAGGGCCCATTTCCTGTAAACCAGGCGGTGATGGCTGAAGTAATCTGCTTTCCAGTTCCAACTGTCCACTCCTTGGATGTGAACAGCAGAGATCATAGGACAGTGTTTCTCCATTCATGAGATGATTAGGCATGCCCGTTTTAAGGTAGCATAGCTCCTGGCACCACCATAGTGATTGATATAGGCAGGTGACATTGCCTGAATGTGTGTCCTTGCAGAAAGCAGTCCAGTGGTACAGAACTTGCTCTGAACTCCAACCCACTGATGGAGAGCTTGGCTTTCTCCGGTGACCATGTTCCCCAAACAGTGAAGGATTTGAACACTCCTTCCCAGCTTGAGTAACTAACATCTGTTTTTATCACCTTTACGTGGAGTGGCAGGAACTACTGCCTCATTGTCAAGGCTGAGTTGGAGATCCATCACACTAGGGAATTTCTTGCTTGGCTGACTAGGAGCATAGATAGGATGACAAAGGGAGCATATTTGTTCCATGCCACCAACATGTTGTGTTTGAGAGTTTGAGAGATTTGGAATAAAACTGAGCAAATGGGACAGCCTTGAAGGAGGCCACCATGAGACCCAGATCCCTCATGGAGAATCTCCCAGAGGCGCATCTCGGATCTCAAGTTTTCTCTCTGGAAAGAAGAGTTTTGCTTGATCTGTGTCAAGAATTGGCCCAAAGTATTCGACGCAAAGAAAAAGCTGAAGAGCAGGTTTTTGGAAGTTGAGCACTCAGTCGAAAGGCTGAAAAAACTGAATTGTCCTGTGGAGGTGAGCAGCTGGCTGAAAGGGAGAGGAGACCTTCAGAAGAAGGTCGTCTAAATAATGTGATCTGGATGCCCTGCGTTCTTGGGCATTATGTACACTAGGTACTAAAAACATACTGTTTAACCACTTGCCCTCCAGATGATTTACCCCCCTTCCTGACCAGGCCAATTTTTGCGACACAGCACTGACTTATTTTAACTGTCAACTGCACGGTTATGCAACTCTGTACGTAAATTAAATATATGTGCTTTTTTTCCCACAAATAGAGCTTTCTTTCGGTGGTAATTTGATCACTTGTGCATTTTTTTTTTGTGCTATAAACAAAAAAGACCCGACAATTTTGTAAAAAAAAATATATTTTTTACTTTTTGCTATAAAACATATCTAGTAAAAACAATTTAAACTAGAAAAGCTACAATTTCTGGGGAAATTGTGTGAAGTGTTCTTGCCTCCACCAGTAGTCTACAACTGGAGTGGGCGTAGTAACTTGGTGGAGTGGCTTGAGTAACTGTTGTGTGGTTGGAGTGGCTGGAGTAACTGTGAAAAGGTCACTGGGCGGCGTGAGTTGCAAACAAATGGTCATATTATGAAAACTATCAGGGCTATGGCTTAGCTGTGGCAGCAGGGATAGCTGAACGTTTTGATATAAGATTTGTGTAGGTGGGCTTGAAAATGAGGGAGTGATGGCAGTTTAGAAATCATGTCCTGATTTTTCAGCTCACACTCTAGCTTTTGTCAGCTCCCACTCTAGTTTTGAACATAGCGCCATTCATTCCTATGGGGCCAATTTCACCACAAAAACAGCGATATTTCGTGAACCATTAGGCGAAACGTTCCACCAAGTAATAGCACACCAATCAGGAACAATCTGCACGTTTTGGTATATTGCGGTCTATGTAGTGTAAAAACTGTGGGAGGAGTTAGGGTGGTAAATTTGGCTAATTTATAATAAGAATAAGAACTACAAAAGCTACAATTTCTGGGGAAATTGTGTGAAGTGTTCTTGCCTCCATCAGTAGTCTACAACTGGAGTGGGCGGAGTAACGTGGTGGAGTGGCTTGAGTAACTGTTGTGCGGTTGGAGTGGCTGGAGTAACTGTGAAAAGGTCAATGGGTGGCGTGAGTTGCAAACAAATGGTCATATTGTGAAAACTATCAGGACTATGGCTTAGCCGTGGACATTTTTAGTGGCAGCAGGGATAGCTGAACGTTTTGATATAAGATTCGTGTAGGTGGGCTTGAAAATGAGGGAGTGATGGCAGTTTAGAAATCATGTCCTGATTTTTCAGCTCACATTCTAGCTTTTGTCAGTTCCCACTCTAGTTTGAACATTCCACCATTCATTCCACAAAGTAATAGCACACCAATCGGGAACAATCCGCACGTTTCGGTATATTACTGTCTATGTAGTGTAAAAACTGTGGGAGGAGTTAGGGTGGTAAATTTGGCTATAATAATAAGAATATATATGTGAGATAACAGTAAGTGGTCTTGCCATGCAAGAACACTTAATAAGAATATATATGTGAGTCAACAGTAAGTGGTCTTTCATGCAAGAACACCTACTAATCAAATTTCATCATAAATTTAGGCCAAAATGTATCCTGCTACGTCTTTTGCTAAAAAAACAAAAAAAAACAAATACATGTAAATTATTTTGTTTACGTGAAAGTTATAGCGTCTACAAATGGCGGTATATATACTGGAATTTTTTTTTTTTTTATACTAGTAATGGTGGTGATCAGGGGCTTATAGCAGGACTGCGGCGGGCATTCTGCAACTGGGGGGAACTAACTGCCACTGACATCCCAATGACACTAATAAAGTGATCAGTGCTAATAAAAAGCACTGACACTGTAGTAAGGACACTGGGCAGGAAGGGGTTAACACATGGGGCGATCAAAGGATTAACTGTGTGCTTTTATTAGGGAAACATACTACTGTGTATTTCTCAGCTGTGCAGAGAAATACACAGCAGCATGTTACTGCTGGCAGCAGAGAGACCTGTGTTCTTTATGAGGTCGTCCAGAAGAGGACAACTGCTCTGTTGAATGTGGGTACTGTAAAAAGGTTTGAATAAAATCCTTTGAAATTGTGCTAAAGGCACCCCTTCAATGGCAAAAGGGCTTTAGGGAAGACTTGGTGGGCTTCATGGGCAAAGTCTTGTGCCGAAAGGAAGGGCTAAACTTAGGCTTAGAAGTTGAAACCTGGGTAGTGTTGAGGTGCTCAGAGTTTTGAAGAAGTAGAGGATCCTGAGGAATCGGATTTTGAAACTTGCTGTTGTGGAAGATGAACCCTTCCTCCTGAGACATCTTTGATGAATTTGTCATGTGCTTTACCAAAGAGATGTCCTCCTTCAAAAGGGCATACATGTGAGGTGTCTTTTCAGGCAGCTTAAGCTGAGCAGGCTTTGAGCCACGAGACACTGCACATGTGAATGTAACACGTGTCCTAACGTGTTCTAGGACATCCACATAAGAGCACAGCAGAAGGTAATGCTGTAATTGTTAAGTTTAAGCCGTGTCTCAGCCTTTTTCAGTCAAGGCACTCTTAAATTTTGCACAAATCTCAAGGCACAAAATTTTAAAATTTAAACTAATATTTTACATAATGGATCAGCATCCACAACATTAGAGGTGGTTTTATTCCTCCAACTTTTTACACTGGTATTGACCAGTATGCTAGAGTTTCCCTTCTCCCTCAGTTTCTCCCCTCTCTGCTAATGTGATGCCAGGGCTGACAGAGGGGACGGGGAGGAGCAAACAAAAATGCCATGCAGGTGCCTGATGATCTCCTTCTCAACCGATGATGTCATTGGTTGTTAGGATGCCAGTGGCTGGCCCTCACAATGCCCAAGGCTGTGATGCTGCACAATAACAGCCTGCAGCTTTCTGTAACAAAATGGCGGGTTTAATCCACTCATGCTTTTTGACTATTTTCTTGCAATTTGTGGCACTTTTTAGGCTTTTAGCCAAGGCACCCAGCTAAAAAAGGATAAGTTAAAGTATGATCCTGGAATACAAGATCATGTTAGTTGTTCATTGTCCTAGTCCAGTTAGCTGGGGTTTGGCAAACAATAATGGCAGCACTGGGCCTGCAAGTGAATAAAAACTTTAAGAGCATCTCAAACTTCCAATTCGCAAAATAATTTGAAGTAAGGAACATGTTCAGTTGGTACAGTGAGATATTTGTTTAAAACGAAGACAGTAGGGTCTAGTACCAGAACAGAGCACTTTTTTGTGAACCCTTTTTCACTGGGTGGAGATCAGCACTGACTTTCAGAGGAGTGACATTTTTTTTGTATTGAACCAAAAGTCATAAATTGCCCATTCTGCATGTTCATGAATGGGGGATGTCTTCTTTTTTTTTAAACTTACCCACTCTCTTTTTACCCAAACTGGCATTGCAAGGTGGGGGGAGAAGGGTGACAATACCGAGACTGTTGCACAGAGCAGAGGTGAGCAAACATACTGCATGAGAAATCTTCCACAGCTTCCTCTAACATTGCTTCCAGGTCCTCTTCATTCCCTTCTAGATCTGCCTTTTCTAGGATGGGCATATCGGGATACGACTGACAGAGACATTGAAGCTAGAGAATTAGCCTGGCGTTTTCGAGCCCTGGATAGTGATGGATGTAATAAAGCCATATGTTGTCTGAGGAATGGTGACGTAGTTGCAGAAAAGTCTGCCTTAGATAGGTAGGGTGCAAGCTGTGTGCCTTACAGCTAGAATCAGATGCAGATACTGGTGTTAAAACCAGGTCCTGCTCCAGTGCAAGTGAAGCATCCTTACTATGAGGTGGAGTGTTGTGGGTGCCTTTGACAGAGTGAATGTTTGCCTGAGTTTTTGCAATGGCTCACTTGATTTCTGTCACTGCTACAGGTATTCTCCCTTGTGGAGTACTCACAGAGTATGGAGCAGAAATGGGGTAAGCATGCCCGAGAAGTAGTACACAGCAACCCAGGTGCAGACAACGCTGTAGCAAAGTCTTGTTGCAAAAATCACAGGAGTAAGCATCCGAGTGCCCTCTAAGGGGCTCTAGGCAGAAGTAGGAGTAAAGAGTGCAACCTGTGATGTGATGTAACACCTGGTAATCTGAGACTAAGTTCTAAGTGGCTGCATTTTAGCATCAAGTTTGAAAAGTTTACACTGTAAAAGTGAAAACATTCCAAACACAGTCCTGGTTTCCTGACAGCTAAAAATGTGAGAATTGTGGGGCTACAGTAATGGTTAGAGATACAGGACCACCCTGTCTTACCCATCCATGTCGCTGGTCCCTATACAGAGTCCAGGCTTCATGCATCATGGTGGGCATACCTCCAGAAGGGCCTTCAGGGTCTTGGTTTCATAGGAATTGGTCAGTGCCCTGGACCTGTATAGCACCCACATTGAACACAGTGCTGGAATAAACATCCATGCAGGATCTAGTGCCTGAAGCAACACTTCTGGCCAGCTCCACTGTATGGATTCCAGGTACATATCCCAAGGTTGCACTAACCTGGATGCACGGTTTCTATTGTTGTATTCATAGACTGTGATGAGTTGATTGAGAATCCGCAAAAAGAATAAACTAGTTAAGCCTAGAGTGATTTCTTCATAAGGGAGAAGAGGCCATTCACCTTAGAACAATAGCAAAAAAACTGAGGACTCACAAAGTGGGATACGGTTATAGGAGAAATGCCCACTGTCCAGTCACCTGACGGTACCAGCCTGTAACCCAGAGTCTTTGAATATTCAGCCTGGGCACTATGCTGTACAATTAAAATGTTTATTTGTAAACAAGGAATTTATAAAAACACAGTCCTTCCTCTATAAAAAGTCTTACCAGACTGAGCTTTTGCCAGTGCCATGCTGCTCTGACCCTGAGGTAGAAGCTCTTGTAGTGCATTGGACTGAGGCTGCGATGAAGGATTTGCAACCTCCAAACTATTTTTGGGTGTGCTTTCTTCCTTGGCTTCCTCTTGTTCTGTCAATTCCTGGGAGTCTTTATGTTGAGGCTTGAACACAAAAAGGGAAGATTTTTCATGAGGAAAAAAAAAATACCAAATAAAAAAAGGACATTTGCTCCTATTCCAATTCTCTGCTGCTTGAGGCAGCATCACACAGAACCAAACAAATATTACATTTGATAGATGTCTTAGCCTGGTTAAAAAAATACAGTTATTTAACACAGAAAGGGTACTAATCCTCTTTTATCACTGGATAGTCACTGGATAAAGAGAGATGTACTGTAATATTTAGGCAATATTTGGGCTAACAACTTGCAACTACACAGTGCATCCAGAAAGTATTCAGAGCGCTTAAATTTTTCCACATTTTATGTTACAGTCTTATCCCAAAATGGATTAAATTCATTTTTTTCCTCAACATTCAACAAACAATACCCCATAACAACGCAAAAGAAATTTGTTTTGAAATCTTTGCAATTAAAAATTAAAAAAAAAACATGTACATAGGTATTCACAGCCTTTGCCATGACACTCAAAATCGAACTCTGGTGCACCCTGTTCCCACTGATCATCCTTGAGATGTTTCCACAACTTGATTGGAGTCCACCTGTGGAAATTCAGTTGATTGGACATGATTAGGAAAGGCATAAACCTGTCTATATAAGGTCCCACAGTTAACAGTACATGTCAGAGCACAAATCAAGCCATGAAATCCAAGGAATTGTCCGTAGACCTCCGAGACAGGATTGTATCAAGCCACAGATCTGGGGAAGGGTACAAAAAATTTCTGCAGCATTGAAGCTCCCAATGCGCACAGTGGCCTCCATCATCCGTAAATGGAAGAAGTTTGGAACCACCAGGAATCTTTGTAGAGCGGGCCGTCCAGCCAAAATGAGCAATCGAGGGAGAAGGGCCTTAGCCAGGGAGGCAACCAAGCACCCGATGGTCACTCTGAAACAGCTCCAGCATTTCTCTGTGGAAAGAGGAGAACCTTTCAGAAGAACAACCATCTCTGCAGCACTCCACCAATCAGGCCTGTATGGTAGAGTGGCCAGACAGAAGCCACTCCTCAGTAAAAGACAAATGGCAGCCTGTCTGGACTTTGCCAATAGGCACCTGTGGGACTCTCAGACCATGAGAATCAAAGCTCTCTGGTCTGATGAAAGATTGAATCTGTGGCCCGAATGCCAAGTGTCATGTTTGGAGGAAACCAGGCACTGCTCTCCACCTGGCCAATACCATCCCTACAGTGAAGCATGGTGGTGGCAGCATTATGCTGTGGGGATGCTTTTCAGCGGCAGCAACTGAGAGACTAATCAGGATCAAAGGAAATATGAATGCAGCAATGTACAGAGACATCCTTGATGAAAACCTAATCCAGAGCGCTCTGGACCTTAGACTGGGGGACGGTTCATCTTTCAACAGGAAAACGACCCTAAGCACACAGCCCACATAACAAAGGAGTGGCTAAAGGCCAAAAAAGGAGTGGCTACGGGCCAACTCTGTGAATGTCCTGGAGTGGCCCAGCCAGAGCCCAGCCTTGAACCCGATTGGAGAGATCTGAAAATGGCTTTGCACCTACATTCCCCATCCAACCTGATGGAGCTTGAGAGGTACTGCAAAGAAAAATGGGAGAATTGTCCAAAAATAGGTGTGCCAAGATTGTAGCATCATACTCAAAACGACTTGAGGCTGTAATTGGTGCTAAAGGTGCTTCAACAAAAGTATTGAGCAAAGGCTGTGAATATTTATGTGGTTTGACATGTGGTCCAATTTCTTGGACTTCATGGCTTGGTTTGTGCTCTGACATGCACTGTTAACTGTTGGACCTTACATAGACAGGTTTATGCCTTGCCTAATCATGTTCAATCAACTGAATTTCCCACAGGTGGACTCCAATCAAGTTGTGGAAACATCTCAAGGATGATCAGTGGGAACAGGATGCACCAGAGCTTAATATTGAGTGTCATGGCAAAGGCTGTGAATACTTATGTACATGTGGTTTTTTCCCGTTTTTTATTTTTAATAAATTGCAAAGATTTCAAAACGAACTTCTTTCATGTTGTCATTATAGGGTATTGTGTGTAGAATGTTGAGGAAAAAAATGAATTCAATCCATTTTGGAATAAGGCTGTAACATAACAAAATGTGGCAAAACTTAAGTGCTGTGAATACTTTCTGGATGCACTGTAGATGGACCTGTTTGTGCTATAAAAGCATTTCTTGATGATCAGTTGAATAAATAGCTCTATTTAATTAAGCTATATTGGTGCAAAAACAGAAGCTCTAAATGTATAGTTAGACAAATGGTTCTGTATGTTGTCTGTATCTGGGCTATAAACCAGCAGTTCTGGATAAACCATTGGATAAATCACTGTATATTATGGCTGCACCTGAGCCTATAAATCATTAGCCAAAAATGTATGGTTGGATAAATTGCTCAATATTTAGGTTGTATTTGTTCTAAAAACTAGAGGTACTGAATGGACAGCTTGATAAACGGCTCAACTGTATATTTATGCTTTCCTTTCAAATCGTTACCATTGTAATAGCAATACAAATGTTATTTTTGATAATTCAATACACGCTTACTTGAAAAATTTCTTTTCATTTGTCAGAACTGCCTGCTTGCCAGCCATCTCTTCCAGCGGCTTCTTGGATTCCTTTATAGCTGCTTT
This sequence comes from Staurois parvus, assembly GCF_062004578.1. Taxonomy (NCBI): domain Eukaryota; kingdom Metazoa; phylum Chordata; class Amphibia; order Anura; family Ranidae; genus Staurois; species Staurois parvus. The sequence continues at coordinate 26,432,476 of NW_028317950.1, forward strand.
GTGTGGTTTACTTTTGTTTTGTAAGGACTACATATCCCATATTACATTGCTGCCTGCAAGCAGTAATGTCACATGTGGGACTTCTTCTGTACAAACCATCTCCTAAATTGCCTCTTCAGAAGCTCTTTGACATACAGCAGTGCATATCCTCAGTGTGCAGTGAGCATATGCCACTGACTTAAGTAAATGTGTGAGATTGTTCAAAAAGTAAACTTACATACTTAAAGATTATTCTGATCAAAATAAGTAGGCTAGAAGATTAAATGTTGAAATAGATACACTAAATTGACTGTAAAAGGTAGAAGGTTTTTTTTACCTTACTGTATTCTATTCAGGAAGGTAAAAAAAAACTTCAGCATGCAGTTTCCCCTGCAGCCCTTTCTCAATACATACAGAGTCCAATCTCAATCCAGCGATGTGCACGAGAGACGAGGCTCTGCCACTCCTCATTGGCTCAAATACAGCAGCAGAAACCATTGGCTCCCGCTGTCAATCAGAGCCAGTGACAAGGGTGTGGGACAAAACCCTGATTTGTCTTATGAACACACAGTGTAGAGCTCAGGAGCGAGGTCACACGAGTGCTCCCATAGCAGGTGGGGGAATGACAGCACTTACATTTTTCTTCTTTTTTAAATTCTATTAATTACACGACCAACATCCTTTGAGATGGCAATAAGCAAGACAGCTCCTCTCTATGGAGAGATCTGGGGTCTATTAGATCCCAGATCTCTCCTCTGCCCTGAACCAATATACGTTTGACCAGATGCTTTACAAGCCACTAACTGCTTGTAAACTTCAAACTGAAACCAAAAGTGATTTAATATTCATTGCTTCCAGTTCCTTACATCCCAGAGGGGAGGCGGGAACGGATGTACCTTTTTTTTCCCTCTGAGTGCACCAGGGATACAAGTGATGGCAGTACTTAGCTCCCTGATCAAACGGGGGAGTCTGATAAAGGCGGTGGAAGGGGAATCCCTTTCATGCCCTGTAGAAGAGATTAAGTGGCTGAATAGCCACTAAAATCACTTCTACATGAAAGCCCAGCACAGGCTTAAAGTTTTGATTCCAGAATGATGCTTGCAGGTATCATCCTGGTATAACTGCTTCAACCCGAGGACATACGAGAATGTCCTAAGAGGATGAAGGTTTCCTCATCCATCACCAATTTACTAACAGACATCAGACAATGTCACACCACTTCCTAAAACTCAATCTATCAAAAACTGAGCTCATAATATTTCCTCCCCCCACGTGCCTCTACCCCTGATTTCTCGGTCAGGATCAATAGCACCACTTTCAACCCATCCCCGCATACCAGGGTGCTAGAGGTAACATATCCTTTCAGGGCCACATCCAATCCCTGTCCAAATCATGCCACCTCAACCTCCGCAACATCTCCAGAATATGCCCCTTTTTAACCAATGATATCACAAAGCTCCTAATTCACTCTCTGGTTACCTCTCACCTCAACTACTGCAACTCCTTCCTCATTGGCTTACCTTTACATAGGCTATCCCCCCTCCAGTCCATCATGAATACTGCAGCCAGGCTCATCCACCTTACCAACCGTTCAGTGTCTGCTACCCCTCTCTGCCAATCCCTCCACTGGCTTCCACTTGCCCAATGAATAAAATTCAAAATACAACAACTTACAAAGCCATCCACACTTCTGCCCCCAGCTACATCACCAACCTGGTCTCAAAATATCAACCGAACGCTATCTTCGATCCTCCCAGGACATTCTGCTCTCTAGTTCCCGTGACACATCCTCCCGTGCTCGCCTCCAGGGCTTCTCCCAAGCTTCTCCTATCCTATGGAACTCCCTACCGCAATCTGTTAGGCTATCTCCTAATCCATCCACCTTTAGACGATCCCTGAAAATCTCTCTTTAAAGAAGTCTATCTTGCTTCTAACTAGTAAACTGCCTTTTATTTCCTCCATCAGCTCATCCCCCCACAGCGTTTACTTTTGTATCACTCAACCCTTCCTCCTAGATTGTAAGCTCTAAGGAGCAGGGCCCTCTGTTTCTTCTTGTACCAAATTGTATTGCAACTGTAATGTCTACCTTCATTTTCTAAAGCGCTTTGCAAACTGTTCGTGCTATATAAATCCTGTAAAATAATAATACTGATGATGATGAAGTCGTTAAAAACAATAAATCAAGCCAAGGATTCTAAAATGGTAACAAATAGCTAAGACATGTTCCTTAACCACTTGCCCTCCAGAGGATTTACCCCCCTTCCTGACCAGGCCATTTTTTGCAGTACGGAGCTGTGTTATTTTAACTGACAAATGCGCGGTCATGCAATGCTGTACATAAATTACATTTATGTCCTTTTTTTCCCTCACAAATAGAGCTTTCTTTTGGTGGTATTTGATCACCTCTGCGGTTTTAATTTTTTTGCGCTATAAACAAAAAAAGACAGACAATTTTGAAAAATAAATAAAATATATATATATATAAATTTTTTTTTGCTATAAAATATATCCAGTAAAAAAAAATTAAAAAATCTAATTTCTTCATAAATTTAGGCCAAAATGTATTCTGCTACATGTCTTTGCTAAAAAAAAAAAAAAAAATCCCAATACATGTAAATTAATTGGTTTATGTGAAAGTTATAGCATCTACAAATGGTGGTGTATATATACTGGAATTTAATTTTTTTTAATATTAGTAATGGCGGTTATCAGAGACTTACAGCGGGACTGCGGCAGGCATTCTGATACTGGGTGGGAACTAACTGCCACTGACATCCCAATGACACTAATACAGTGATCAGTGCTAATAAAAAGCACTGACACTGTACTAATGACACTGGGCAGGAAGTTGTTAACACCTGGGGCAATCAAAGGGTTTACATAATGCGCTGTGTGTTTTACTAGGGAGACATGCTGCTTTGTATTTCTCTGCTGTGCAGAGAAATACAAAGTAGCATGTCCTTGTTGGCAGGAGAAAGACCTGTGTTGTTTACACACGTCTCTCCCCTGTCAGTTTTGCCGGATGACTGCCAGGGAATCTCTGGCCAGGACCCGGTGATTGACAACTCTAGCTGCCAATGGCAGCACGGGTAGGGTGGCGCGTGCGTGCCCTACCCGGAAATGCAAATCATGTATACACCCAGTTCCAAATTATTAGGCAAATTATATTTTTCTCATTTACCTAAATAATTGATGTAAATAACAGTCAGCATAATTCTCATGTTATCAACTATTAAGAGTACAATTAAAATTTTATTGAACAAACCTCCTAATGATAACAGTATTTTTTTTAAACATAAAACACTTACAAGGCACTGTTCCAAATTATTATGCACAGTAAGTTTCAAAACACTTTATAGGTTGTAAATAACTGAAAATTTCATTTGTTGTGTTTGCAGCATATTTACTTGAGGTGATTGTAGCCGTATTAGTGCATTTGCGACAGAAACAATTGAGTACTGTCCGTGATACTTTTTTTATTTGCACTAACATACAATTTTGAGGACAAGCTTTCGGGGTATGTCCCCTTCTTCAAAGTCCAAGCAGTACTATACAAATCATAAAGTTTCAGCAGAACGTTAGTAGGGATGAAAAGAAAAAAAAAAATGTTGGCGAAACAGGACAGAAGTTGCAAACAAGGATGAATTTGCACAGACATACCATCAAGGAACATAAAGAAGATGACCTCTGCACACCTGTAGGACACCATTTCACACAACCAGGCCACACTATGGAAGACCTCAATATTTTAGTTCTTAAAGGAAATTTCAAATCCATTCAGGAAAGAAAAACTTTTGAACTAAGAATGATAATTCTATTTGACACAAGAGATAACGGCCTGAATTTGGACATGGGATTCCTCAAACATTATCCAACCGTTTTAAGACTATTAGCTTAAGGTTAACTCCCTCTGTGTGAGGGTAGTATTCATTCCCCTCCCCCCCTTGCTTTTGCTGTATCTTATCTCTAACCTCTTTTTTTCATCCCTTCTAACGTTCTGCTGAAACTTGTCCTCAAAATTGTATGTTAGTGCAAATAAAAAAAGTATCACAAACAGCATATTTACTGAAATTAAAAGCTATTTCAATCAAACTTTTAACAACATTTTAACTTTTTAAACATTTTAACAGGTTGCGTTACATTGTAACATAGGACCCCTTATTTGATAGCAGCTTTACAAGTCTTGCATCCATTGAACTTGTGAGTTTTTGGACATTTTCTGCTTGAATTTGTTTGCAAGATGTCAGAATAGCCTCCCAGAGCTGTTGTTTGGATGTAAACTGCCTCCCACCCTCATAGATCTTTTGCTTGAGGATGCTCCAAAGGTTCTCAATAGGATTGAGGTCAGGGGAGGACGGAGGCCACACCATGACTTTCTCTCCTTTTATCCCCATAACAGCCATTGATGCAGAAGTATTCTTTGCAGCATGAGATGGTGCATTGTCATGCATGAAGATGATTTTATTACGGAAAGCATAGTTCTTCCTTCTGTACCAGGAAAAAAGTGAACAGTCATAAACTCCACATACTTTGCAGAGGTCATCTTTACACCTTCGGGGACCCTAAAGGAGCCGACCAGCTCTGTTCCCATGATTCCGACCCAAAACATGACTCCACCACGGCCTTGCTGACGTCGCAGCCTTCTTGGAACAGGGTGGCCGTCCACCAACCATCCACTACTCCATCCATCTGGACCAACCAGGGTTGCACAGCACTCATCAGTGCACAGGACTGTCTGAAAATTAGTCTTCATGTATTTTTCTGCCCAATGCAGCTGTTTCTCCTTGTGAGCATTGGTTAGTGGTGGCCGAATAGAAGGCTTATGCACAGTTGCAAGCCTCTGGAGGACTCTACATCTTGATGTCCGTGGGACTCCAGAGGCACCAGCAGCTTCAAATATCTGTTTGCTGCTATGTAATGGTATTTTAGCAGCTGCTCTCTTGATCCAATGCATGGATCTGGCAGAAATCTTCCTCAATGTGCCATTATCTGCAGGAACCCGTCTGTGCTCTGAATCAGCCGCAAATCTCTTAATAGTGCGATGATCACGCTTAAGTTTTCGTGAAATATCTAATGTTTTCATACCTCGTCCAAGGCATTGAACTATTTCACTCTTTTTGGCAGCAGAGAGATCCTTTTTCTTCCCCGTATTGCTTGAAAATGGTGCTCTGCTTAATAATGTGGAACACCCTCCTTTAGGGCTCGTTCACACTTGACTGTTTTACCAACGCTTGCCAAACGCCCCTATAGCATTTGGCAAGCGTTGGTCCGGCGTTTGCGGAGCGTTTTTTAATGCTCCGCAAACGCCACATGCGCGGTTTAGCGACGGTTGTTAGGCGTTTGCCGAGCATTAAAAATGCCCCACAAATGCCTATAATGAAGTTTAAATGGTGTTACCGCTCCGCAAAGGCCCCGCAACCACATCGCAAACGCCGGGCGGGAGTTTGCGGAGCGGCAACATAGGCTAGAATAGAAGGCTTCAACGCCTGCTGACTCGACCAGAGGCATCCGTTTTGCCGCGACGCTAACGCTCCCATTAGAATAGCACCATGTGCTGCAATGTGCAGAATTGTCTGAGGCGTTTGGGAAGCAGTAAAAACACTACCCAAACGCCTCTCTGCCGCCTGCACACAACGCTAGTGTGAACGTAGCCTTAGTAGTTTTTCCTTAAATTTGGCTCACCTGCCAATCTAATTATCACAGGTGCCCGAGATTGTTTTCAGTGATCAAAAGAGCCCTGAGACACAATGCCACCCATGAGTTAAACTGAAAAACAAAATATTTAATTTTTGTGACACTTGAATAGAATTTGCATAATAATTTGGAACACGGTGTACAGTGGATATAAAAAGTCTACACACCCCTGTTAAAATGTTAGGTTTCTGTGATGTAAAAAAATCAGAACCTTTTCCCCCTTTAATGTGACCTATAAACTGTGCAACTCAATTGAAAAACAAACTGAAATCTTAAGGGGGGGGGGGGAGTAAACATAAAAAACTAAAACAATGTGGCTGCATAAGTGTGCACACCCAATTATAACTACCGTATTTTCCGGCGTATAAGACAACTTTTCAACCCCTGAAAATCTTCTGAAAAGTCGGGGGTCGTCTTATACGCCGGTGCGAACCGGTGTCAGGTTGGCACTTTTTCGAGGGGCGGCGCCGCGCCGCCCCCCCTCCTCCTCCAATGGACACCAAGTACAGGGGTGGGCAGAGGGGCTGCTGTCTCTTACCTGGCTCCGGTCCCACGACGATCCGGTCCAGGAAGCGCGGCTGCTCCTTCTTTCAGTTCGGCCGCTCGATGGTCACGCGGCCGCTCGGCTCCGCCTCCTCATCGGTGATTGGGCGCCAGCACTGGAAAGGCACACAGGCGACCAATCACCGGCGAGGAGGCGGAGCCGAGCGGCCCCACGAAAATCGAGCGGCCGAACTGGAAGAAGGAGCAGCCGCTCCTCTCCCCCACTGACACTAACGATGGGGCACTGTTCCTCCTCCACTGACACCAACGATGGGGCACTGTTCCTCCCCCACTGACACCAACGATGAGGCACTGTTCCTCCCCCACTGATACCAATGATGGGGCACTATTCCTCCTCCCCACTGACACCAATGATGGGGCACTATTCCTCCTCCCCACTGACACCATTGATGGGGCACTATTCTCCCCACTGATACCAATGATGGGGCACTATTCCTCCCCCACTGACACCAATGATGGGGCACTATTCCTCCCACTGATACCAACGATGGGGCAATACTTCTCCCCACTGACACCAACAATGGGGCACTATTCTCCCCACTAACACCAACGATGGGGCACTATTCTCCCCACTGACACCAATGATGGGGCGCAATTCCTCCCACTGACACCAATGATGGGGCGCAATTCCTGCCACTGATACCAATGATGGGGCGCTATTCCTCCCACTGATACCAATGATGGGGCGGTATTCCTCCCACTGACACCAATGATGGGGTGCTATTCCTCCCACTGATACCAATGATGGGGTGCTATTCCTCCCACGGATACCAATGATGGGGTGCTATTCCTCCCACGGATACCAATGATGGGCCGCTATTCCTCCCACTGACACCAATGATGGGACACTATTCCTCCCACTGACACCAATGATGGGGCATGATTCTTCCCATTGACACCAATGATGGGGCACTATTCCTCCCACTGACTAATGATGGGGCACTATTCCTCACACACTGAAACTAATGATGGGGCACCATCATTGGTGTCAGTGGGAGGAATAGTGCCCCATCATTGATATCAGTGGGAGGAATAGTGCCCCATCATTGGTGTCAGTGGATGAAATAGTGCCCCATCATTGGTGTCAGTGGGAGGAGTAGTGCCTCATCATTGGTGTCAGTGGGAGGAATAGCACCCCATCATTGGAATACCATACTGAAATAGCATACCATATTGAAATCAAATCTGATGTTTTTTAATTTTTATTTGGTGTGCGTTGGAAGAGGGGTAGTCTTATACGCGAGTATAGCTCAAACCCTATATTTTAACAGGAAAAGTAGGGGGTCGTCTTATACGCCCAGTCGTCTTATACGCCGGAAAATACGGTAGGAATGTAGCGGTGTTCAGAATTAAGCAATCACATTCAAAATCATGTTAAATAGGAGTCAGTACACACCTGCCATCATTTAAAGTGCCTCTGATTAACCCCAAAGAAAGTTCAGCTGTTCTAGTAGGTCTTTCCTGACATTTTCTTAGTCGCACCCTACAGCAAAAGCCATGGTCCGCAGAGAGCTTCCAAAGCATCAGAGGGATCTCATTGCTAAAAGGCATCAGTCAGGAGAAGGGTACAAAATAATTTCCAAGGCATTAGATATACCATGGAACACAGTGAAGACAGTCATCATCAAGCGGAGAAAATATGGCCCAATAGTGACATTACCAAGAACTGGACGTCCCTCAAAAATTGATGAAAAGATGAGAAGAAAACTGGTCTGGGAGGATGCCAAGAGGCCTACAGCAACATTAAAGGAGCTGCAGGAATATCTGGCAAGTACGTGCTGTGTGGTACATGTGACAACAATCTCCCGTATTCTTCATATGTATGGGCTATATGGTAGAGTGGCAAGACGGAAGCCTCTTCTTACGAAGAAAAACATCCAAGCCCGGCTAAATTTTGCAAAAACACATCTGAAGTCTCCCAAAAGCATGTGGCAAAATGTGTTAAGGTCTGATGAAACCAAAGCTGAACTTTTTGGCCCATAATTCCAAAAGATATGTTTGGTGCAAAAACAACACTGCACATCACCAAAAGAACACCATACCCACAGTGAAGCATGTTGGTGGCAGCATCATGCTTTGGGGCTGTTTTTCTTCAACTGGAACTGGGGTCTTAGTCAAGGTAGAGGGAATTATGAACAGTTCCAAATATCAGTCAATATTGGCACAAAACCTTCAGGCTTCTGCTAGAAAGCTGAACATGAAGAGGGACTTTCAGCATGACAACAACCCAAAGCATACATCCAAATCAACAAAGGAATGGCTTAACCAGAAGATTAAAGATTTGGAAAGGTCCAGCCAGAGCCCAGACCTGAATCCGACTGAAAATCTGTGGTGTGATCTAAAGAGGGCTGTGCACAGAATATGCCCTCACAATCTAACAGATTTGGAGTGTTTTTGCAAGGAAGAGTGGGCAAATATTGCCAAGTCAAGATGTGCCATGCTGATAGACTTATACCCAAAAAGACTGAGTGCTGTAATAAAATCAAAAGGTGCTTCAACAAAGTATTAGTTTGAGGGTGTGCACACTTATGCAGCCATATTATTTTAGTTTTTTATTTTTACTTCCCTCCACCTAAAAGATTTCAGTTTGTTGTTGTTGTACAGTTTATTGGTTACAATAAAAGGTGGAAAGTTTTTAAATGATTTATCTGTCTCATATTTTTACGTCAAAGAAACCTGACATTTTAACAGGGGTGTGTAGACTTTTTATATCCACTGTATATACGTGATTTTGCGCAGCCCTGCCGCCCTGTAGCAGTAGTTCTACTATAGGGTGGTGGAAAAGCGGCTAAGCTATTTTTCTCATATGCATATATAAATACAGACTACCCTTCCAACCTAAATTTTGCTATAGTGGGAAAAACATTTGATACTAATGTTCTCAGACACTGGATCATACTGAACAAACATTTGCCAGTAAATGGGATTCTTAAAGGACAAGTTTACCTTTTGGAACATTATCTACCCATAATAAGTGTATAAACAGCAAAAAAAAACTATTCACCAAACCCTTGTTTAAAAATATATCAGTAGTAAAGCAGTTAAGTCCCCAAAAAAGTATAAGACACTAACGTGATTCAACCTTGAACTACAAAAAAAAAAACTAAAAGATCAGCCTTGGTAGCATTGACATTTCAGCATAAATTTAAAGTGTCATTAAACCCAAATTATTAACAACTGTCATTACATGCATATAATATAGTGTGCATACTCACTTAGTCAATAAAGCATTTATTTTACGTAGAGTGCAAAAACCCTGGTTGTTACTGCCTATTGTCAGTGCTCCCAATTTATACTTTTAGCTATTTTATTGTTATTTCCAACTTGGGACAGATTTTACCATTACTCATTTTTAGCGCTGCACTTATTTATTATATGTCTATGACAAGGTTTTTATATTGGTTTCCTTGTGTGTTTCAGCTGCTTACCAGAGAGCGCTCACTTTATTACTTTACTCATAGTGCTCCCCCTTTGTCTGTGTTCTTGCTGCAGCCTATGATTGTACAGCTAAGCCATCCCTACATCTATTGTACAAGCTCTCAATTTAGCTAAGTTAGCCATGTATTACTATACACAACTTATTTACTAGGTCATACGATTGCTCGTCTCATCCCAGCAGCATGGACTTGGTTGGTGGTGGAGCTAAACCCAGAGTGCATCACATGTCCAGTATAATCACTTTAGATGTTCCATTATGTATAAGCCTGGCCTTCCATGCCATTCAGGACGAAGTGCGGTGTCAGCCTGGCATGTACCCCCCCAAGCAGATCAGATGCTTGACTGACAGAGCACCCCGATCTGAATGGTATGAAGAGAAGGGAGTGTGATAGCTAATGCAACGTCAAACAACATGTGATGCCCTGTGGCTCAGCTCCACCTACTCCCAAGCAGCGTTAGTGAGAGGGAGCTCACATGATCAAAGGAGAGGGAAAAAAATGATTATTTCTATATACTTACCTGTAAAATCCATTTCTTGGAGTACATTACGGGACACAGAGAAGGCTATTCATGACTATGTGGGTTATATGTCACCTATAGGTGAATGGACACTGGCAGATCACTCAGGAAGTCCTCCCCTACATAAACCCTCCTACACAGGAAGTACTTCAATTTTTGTAGCAAGCAATGAAATTTCATAAACAGGGGAGGGACCTCTGTGTCCCGTGAAGTACTCCAAGAAATGGATTTTACAGGGAAGTATGTAGAAAAAAATCCAATTTTCTTTATCGTACATCGCGGGACATACAACAGGCTATTCATGACTATGTGGGATATCCTAAAGCAATAAAAAATCTGAGGGGTGGGTGACACCACAAAAACCACGACCATCAATCCCAACCAGATGTGACAAGCTACGGTCAAAGGCAGAATCTTCCATAGCTCTGCCATCCACCTGGTAAAACCTTGTCAAAATATGCACCGACGACCTTGCAAACCTGAGCCATTGATGCCTGATGGCGGATAGTCCATGATGCCCCCGCACTCCTAGTAGACTGTGCTCTCACCCAAAAGGGTGGGACCTTATCCTTCAAACCATAGGCTTGAATGATTAACTGGCAGATCCAATGAGAAATAGTTGACCTGGATGCTGCTGGCCCTTCTGGCAGCACAGACTAGGATTCCTGACCTGTGCCGCCAAACTCAAGTAAATCCTGACCACCCAAACTACATTCAGAGTATGCAGCGATCTTTTCCCTGCCGACTGTAGACTAAGAAAAAAATAAAGACAAGACACAGTCCTGATTCAAATGAAAACAAGAAACCACTCTAGGTAAGAAGATGGATGAGGATGCAACATCATCTTATGATGCCAGACCAAGAACAGCTCCTTACATTAAAGGGCCACAAACTCCGACACTTCCTGCCGAAGTGATAGTAAACCACCTTCCGAGTTAAAGGATTAAGTTTCTTTAATTGGTTCAAAAGGTGGCTTCTGCAAGGACAGCCAAGACCAAGTTCAAGTCCCAAGGACACAAGGGAGGCCTGATAGATGGGACTGTCTGCATTACACCCTGCACGAAATACGAATCAAGCAATGAGAAATAACAGTCTCTGGGAAAAAATTGATAGAACGGAAATCTGACCCTTAATGGTACTTAAGGTCAATTTAATTTCCCCTCCCAATTGGACAAAGGACATAACCTTTCAATCACACATTTCCGTGGGTGACACTTTCTGGCTTCAAACTAGGTAAATAAGATTTCCAGGTACTGTAACAGAAGCTCCCTAAAGCCGGCTTCCTGGTGTTCAACAGTGCGGAGAAAAAAGGACACAAGGCCCCCCAATCTTTTCATACCTGGACTTCAATTGCCAAGCCTTCAATCCCAGCAATAATAAAAGTAGGATACATTATTGGACCCAAGACAATAGGTCTGGGCAGACTGGAAGTGTACAAGGAGCATCCCCTGCACTATAAACTAGGTTGGTGCACCAAGCCCTCCTGGGCTAGGCCAAGCTACACTATTATCAGCGTTACATCCTTTCGGATCCTGTACAAAAGATACAGCAATAGTTGAATTGGGGGAAGGCATAGATTAAGGGGAACTGGTCCCTAAGGTGTAACCAGTGCATCTACCCCTATTGCCAGTGGGATTCTTGTCCTGGACACAACCTACCTTATTGTAGAACCTGGAAGTCAGTCAATCCACATCCCAAGTTCCCAACGTCTCGAGATGCAGAACCTCTTCCCGGTATCAACCGCTGACCTCTGGGGGGAAAAAAAACCTGCCAGTTTTCTATACCTGTACTGCCAACAGACAGCACAAGCTGTTTTGCCCCAGATAGAATGGGGTTCACCTTTTACTGAACCACACGACTCCTGGTTCTGCCCTTGTGGTTTATATACACCACTCCCGTGGCATTGTCAGACCAAACCCTGACCACAAATCTGTGCAACCGTCCAATAATCCAGAGCAAGGTGTACTGCCTGAAGTTCCAGGATATTGATGGACAGTAATCTCTCCTGTGGAGACCAAGTCCACTGAACTGCAGCCATCTCCAAACCAGCCCCCCAACTGGAGAGACAGGCGTTGATGGTTACTATCTTCCATATCACTGGAAGGAAAATTACCCCTTCTCCAGATTCCGAACAACCAACCACCAATTCAGACTCTGCAATACCCTGGGGACAAAGCCCTCCGACAATCCAATGCTTGAACCTTCATGATCCAAACAGACAGAATGTCTCTCTACAAAAGACCTGGAGTGGAACCGCACGTAGGAAACCGCTTCAACATAGATACCATTTCCTCATGCAGAGACGTATTGAAGGATACCTTTTGCTTCTTATATTTTGCTATAAACTTGAAACGACTACTCCCTGAACAAAGACACATTAAGGTATTCTGAGACTGACACCCCCCTGTGTCCTCAGTCAGCCCAGCACCAGGGCTAGGAGCTTTGTGAACACTGGGGGGCTGTAGCTAGCCCAAAGGGCAATGTCCCAAAACCAAAAAATGGCAATTCTTTACTGCAAATCACAGAAACCCTTGATGAGCCTGAAAAAATTGGTACACAGATTTCTGGTGTCCATAGTCCTCAATGACACATATCTTTATCTCTTGCTGAGAGGCCACCACTGATCGGACCAATCCCATTCAAAACAGAAAGACATCTAGAGTAGTGCCTTGAGATCTAAGACAGTCTTCACATCTCCGTTTGATTTTGGGCCTGCGACCCTGTCGAGTGTCTCAAATCACCTCAGAGACTGCCCTAACATCCTCTGCCCGAGATAGTCTCAAAACATAGCCATCTCAGACTCTGGAGGGGAAAAGCTCACAGCACCTGGTATTCCCAGGCAGTCTCCCCTCCAAGTACTAAGTAGGGCTGACCCTACCTCAGGCGAGATCAGGCGCGCTCAGGGTGATGTGGTCACAGTCCATTGCACCACCAGGAATAGCTGCAATGCCAGACAAACACAGTGGCCCAGACACACTTGACACCACTGGTCTCCTGTAAAATGCCAACACCGCCATAAAATCCCCCTGAGTCCACTGGACCTGAGGGCGGTGCACCTGCCTCCCCCCCCCCTTCAACTCAATAAGGTAGCAACTAAATTGCCATTTAACTAAGCAGTCCGCAGGGATGCAGGTCCATAGCCGGGATGGTCTACAGTTATGCAATCACTCAGGCAAGCAAGCATGCAGCTATGCCAGTACCCAGGTATGCAGTTATGCAGGTATACAAATATGCATTTATGCAGTTTAGTTTATGCAAGTATACAGATTATACAAGTACACAGTTCACACTAGTATGCATGTAAGTATGCAGGTTGTGCAAATATGCATGCATGTATGCAGTTTATGTAAGTATGCATGTAAGTATGCAGTCTATGCAAGTGGAAGTATGGAGTCTATGCAAGTATGCATTTAACTATGCATGTACATATGCATTTAAATATGCATGTACATGAGCAGTCTAACGCAAGTATAAGTATGCATGTACAAATTCTGTCCATGCAAGTATGAAGTTATCCATTTAAGTATGCATGTACGTATGCAGTTTCTGCAAATATATAGTTCAAATAATTATGCACGTATGCATGCAATAATATAATACAATGCTGCAACTGCTCGCTTTCTAAAAGAGTATTGTTTAAAGAACTGTGTCAAAAATAACTGCATGTGATTCCATACTAGTTTCCCAGGGCTAGTCAAGCACATATGCATCAAAGCCTGAATGCAGCCTTTATGCCACTTCAGTGCAGCCTAAATGTAAGCGCCTGCAGATCGAACGCAAGCTACTCTGGAGACCCAACTCCATTAAGTGCACCGATACCCATAAAGGGGTGTATCAGAAACAGTTATACAATCCCCCTGGGATTATTAAGGCTAATTCAGTTTATCCTGAAAATATTCACAGCGCTTAACTTTTGCCACATTTTGTTATATTACAGCCTTAATCCAAAATGGAGTAAATTTATTCATTTTTTTCCTCAACATCCTACAAACAATACCCCATAATGACAACGTAATTAAGTTAGTTTTGAAATCTTTGCAAATCTTTTCCCCACTCTAAGGTCCAGAGCACTCTGAAACAGGTTTTCATCAAGGATGTCTCTGTATATTGCTGCATTCATCTTTCCTTCGATTCTGACTAGTCTCCCAGTTCCTGATGCTAAAAAACATCCCCACAGCATGATGCTGCCACCACCATGCTTCACTGTAGGGATGGTATTAGCAAGGTGGTGAGCAGTGCCTGGTTTCCTCCAGACATGGCACTTGGCATTCAGGCCAAAGAATTCAATATTTGTGTCATCAGACCAGAGAGTTTTGTTTTTCATGGTCTGAGAGTCCCTCAGGTGCCTTTTGGCAAACTCCAGGCGAGCTGCCGTTTGCCTTTTACGGAGGAGTGGCTTCCGTCTGGCCACTCTACCATACAGGCCTGATTGCTGGAGTGCTGCAGAGATGTTGTTCTTCTGGAAGGTTCTCCTCTCTCCACAGAGAAACGCTGGAGCTGTTTCAGAGTGACCATCGGGTGCTTGGTTACCTCCCTGGCTAAGGCCCTTCTCCCTCGATTGCTCATTTTGGTCAGGCGGCCTGCTCTAGGAAGATCCCTGTTGGTTCCAAACTTCTTCCATTTACGGATGAAGGAGGCCACTGAGCTCATTGGGACCGTCAATGCTGCAGAAATTTTTCTGTACCCTTCCCCAGATCTGTGCCTTGATACAATCATGTCTCGGAGGTCTACGGACAATTCCTTGGACTTCATGGCTTGGTTCATGGCTTGGCTCTGACATGTACTGTTAACTGTGGGACTGACTAGTTAACTGACTAGTCTCCCAGTTCCTGCCGCTGAAAAACATCCCCATAGCATAATGCTGCCACCACCATGCTTCACTGTAGGGATGGTATTGGCCAGGTGGTGAGCGGTGCCTGGTTTCCTCCAGACATGATGCTTGGCAGTCAGGCCAAAGAGTTCAATCTTTGTTTCATCAGACCAGAGAGTTTTGTTTCTCATGGTCTGAGAGTCCCTCAGGTGCCTTTTGGCAATCTCCAGGCAGGCTGCCATTTGCCTTTTACTGAGGAGTGGCAACCGTCTGGCCACTCTACCATACAGGCGTGATTGGTGGAGTGCCACAGAGCTGGTAGGTCTTCTGGAAGGTTCTCCTCTCTCCACAGGCTTAGGCCCTTTTTCTGTACCCTTCCCCAGATCTGTGCCTTGATACAATCCTGTCTCGGACGTCTACAGACAATTCCTTGGACTTCATGGCTTGGTTTGTGCTCTGACATGCACTGTTAACTGTGGGACCTTACATAGACAGGTTTATGCCTTGCCTAATCATGTTCAATCAACTGAATTTCCCACAGGTGGACTCCAATCAAGTTGTGGAAACATCTCAAGGATGATCAGTGGGAACAGGATGCACCAGAGCTTAATATTCACAGTCATGGCAAAGGCTGTGAATACTTATGTACATGTGGTTTTTTCCCGTTTTTTATTTTTAATAAATTGCAAATATTTCAAAATGAACTTCTTTCAGGTTGTCATTATAGGGTATTGTTTATAGAATGTTGAGGAAAAAAATTAATTTCATCCATTAAGGAATAAGGCTGTAACAGAACAAAATGTGGCAAAAGTTAGGCACTGTGAATACTTTCTGAATGCACTGTATAATCGTGTCCTACTCCTTCAGAGACACAGCGCATGGTCCGAACAGACCGAACAGCACACTGCCAACAGTGGCCACCGGGAGAATGACCAGACAGTCAGATTCTTAAAGAAACACTTCAAATGTAAACTTCCCAGTCCCGCCGCAGGACTCTGAATCAAAACAGGAGTCCAACTTTCACCCATCACAGGGGGCTCTGTCATAAAAGACCTTCAAGGACTCCCTTACATTTGGGGTCCAACCCCTTGGAATTGTATAACATCCAGCTGGAAGCACCTTGGTTAGAACAAACACTGCACAGGGTTCCATTACATAGGGTCCAGTGGCCGTAAGGCTGCATCACAAGCAAACTTAAAGGATTCTTCTCTCCTATTCAAAAGGCTCGGGTACCATCCATTTTGGCTAACAGCTTTTTGAATGGATCCGATTGGAGTCCTTGATTCTCAGCAGAACCAGACCTCCAAGAGCAAGTGCAGCACATCGGTGACCAGCCACCATACAGACACTGATGAAAAAAACTGAAGTACTTCCTGTGTAGGAGGGGTTTTATAGAGGAGGACTTCCTGTTTAATTGATCTGCCAGTGCCCATTCACCTATAGGTGGCAAATAACCCAGATAGTCATGAATAGCCTGCTCTGTGTCCCGTGAAGTACGATTAAAAAAAAAAAAAAAAAAAAAATAGGAACAACTTATTTTACAGAATATGCAATCACATTTGTGATTGTTGGTGTGCCCTGCCTATACAAGGGGGCAAATAACTAGAGTTTAGTAACACTAGCATTCATACACATATAAAATAGTGAATTTTGGAAACATAACTTTCACAGTGTAACACATTTTTACTTAAACCTCATTTGGTATTTAAGTGACACTCCAGCCAAATGTACAGTTGAAGTAAATATACGAGAACAATTTCACCTTCCAAATGATTTTTAGCTTTGTTCAGCCAGGCTTGTGACAACTATTTTCTAATTTAGCTGAGCAGCTTCCCGTTTCACTTCTTACCTCCAATTGGCTTACTGGACAATGCAGCATCATCACACTCTCCAATGAGTTAATAAAAGACTCAGAAAATCATGAAGCTGAAACATGTAATAGTGATGTCACAATGAGGCTGTGTATCGTGACAGAACACCTGAATTGCAAATTTAGCTAAATTACAAATCCTTTGATATGCAAAATATTTCACATATATGTAGTTCAACTGCCTATTTAGCTATAGCCTAACATTATATGTTGTTGCTGTTAATTTAAAACAGTTAAGACAGTCTTACCGAACTGCAACCAGTCTTCGGTAGGGTTTTCCGTGCTCGGTGTATTTTCAAGTCTGGGGCAGGCGAGTCTGTTGACCTTGGGCTGTCATCCCTGACCTGATCGCCCGCTTGTGGTGGTGTTGGAGAAAGTGATGGGGGTACATGTGCACTGGTGACTGCCTTAGCTTTGTTAGCTGCTCCGGGCAAAGTCTTTGCGGCATGCCCGCTCAGCGGGGAACCAGAAGTCCGTAAAGGCTGCTGAAGGCCAATAGATTTGTTTAATATGTACCCGTTGCTCCCTACTACTGAAGTCTGTATGGGGTTATTCACTTTCAAAGGGTTCTGTTGCCGGATGTCTCCTGTGTCCCGTTCACAGACCCCATTTTCCGCCACCCAACATGTTTTGTAATTTGAGTCCGGATGTGGATTATTGGTGTTGTCCTGTGTGTGCTCCTTTGAGTCACTCTTGTCGCAAGAGGCTTTTGTATCACTGACTCGCTCCGGCAAATTTTCATCTCCGGCCATGGCATCGGTTACTAGAAAACAATCAATGTTACTCATACACTAAAGAAGACTGGCCTGCAAGCAGTTAATAATTTCTAGATCAATGCTTAGCAATTTTGGCACTGGCCAAAGGCACTTTTAGAGTGTGTGGCCTAACTGCAGCTCCTGTTGGACACTCAGCCCCAATCCATTTTATTAGTAGTGTCCCTCCAGTCCAAACTGTTTTTGTGGATAGCGTGTGATAGAATTTGAACCGCTGTCTGGTTTAGCTTCTGAGTATTTTGTGGGGAGATTTCCCTTCACTTCCTGTCCCGATGACCACTGACTTTTTCCCAAAAGGAATGCAGACAGCAAAAACTTATCAGAGCTTATAACCCTTCCTTCGTATTCAGAATAAATGTTTTTATTGTTGTATATGTTTCACTTGAAGAAATCTCCTGCTTGGACAAGCACTGCCACTTACAGAGGAAATAAGGGGAAACTTTTCAATGGGTACAATGCCTGACAAAGGTTCAAAATCTTTCCCACTGCATCCAAACCAAAAGTACAAAAATATGGTTAGATTTCTATCTTTGTCTGGCTTGTTTTTATACAAACCTTACAGCTTCAGAAACCTAATTTCAGCTATTTATTCAAAAATAAGGAAACATGCAAATTCATTTTTTGTTTAGGAAGCCATTGTTTTTGCAGAGCTCTACACTGGCATTGCTGAGTGGTAGCCACACCTCTTACTACAAGTGTACTTAGAAATGTATGGCGTTGGAAGAGAAGGGACATCTGACCAAGTCGGTTACTGACCACTGATTACCGAAGTGCACGGTCTCTAACTTTGGTATTTTTTGGACTGCATATTCCCTTTCAGATACGGTGCTTAAAGTGTCACTAAACTCGTAAAATCAGTCTGTATATGCAGTAATGCATGCTTGCTATACTCACTGTGGAACCTAAGGGGTTAATCCTCTGCATTGTGTAAAAAGGCTGTTTGATTTTGTTTTCTCTGATCCTCCCCGTCTTCTACTGTCCCTGATGATAGTACATAGCTCTGGGAGGCACTCTGCATATGCTCAGTTGTGTATAATGCTAAAGAGTTTTTTTTTTCTTTTAGGGAGACTGCATGTGATCAGCACAGGGCCAATCAGCACTGTCCAGACACAGGGTCAGGGGTTTTGGACAATAAGGGGAGAATGCAAATGGCTCCTACAGAAGCTTTAACAGTGCTCAGCCGGACACTGATAAAAGTCACAAGACAGCTATATACTGCTGATCAGAAAAGGTATTTAGCAGTTTATATTTAATTAAATTGCATGTCCATGTTCTGTGTACTGTGGCAGACCAGATAAATTGAGTGCAGGGTCCTGGGTTTAGTAACACTAATTTCTATAACAGGAAAATGGAGATTGTTAGTTCAATGCCTATCTAGCTGCATATCTATTTCTGTGATTTCAATGGGCCATAAGAACTAATGAGATGAATTTGGACACCTACCGTCTTCCTTATTGTTGGTAATATCTTTCAGCAAATCCTTCCTGGACTCCGTCTTACCTGCGTTTATACGCTGCAAAAGAAAAACAATAAAACTAAATTAATAAAAACTAGCCTGGATTAGAGGTGTTGGAAGTTTGCTCATACATTTAAAACTAGGTTAGATTTTACTTGTTTTCCACCTGCTCTTTTTTACGTATACAAATGTAATTCTAACTTCCCAATACAAGGTCAACAACAGTAAAGATGCACAATCAATTTTACTCTGCAGGTTATGGTCACCAAAATATTTATCAAACTGTCTGAAAAAAAGCACTGTTATCACTGACCATGACAATCAGTTTCATGTTTATAATGCAGTTAAGCAGCAAGCCTACAGTGAAAGCAAGATGAAGATTAATTGATTGCAATGACCAACCCCATATTTTTCTCATTATCAATTCTCAGGGACCAACAAGTCTAGTTTTTCAGGTAGCTTCTATATAGTATCATGGCTGTGTTTACTAATGTAAGTCAGAACAGCAACACAAAATCCTTTTTGATTGCATTCTTAGGCATTGAAATTTTTCCTGCCAGTGCAATGAGAATATGAAATACCTATCTTTAAAAAGCGCAAGCAGATAAACAGGTACAACTTATGTAGAAGGATTTGTTTCATCTCTGTGTATCACCTGAGGCCATTCACTTCATTGGGTATATGTAAGGGGTTACAATCTCTTTCAGTGTGTCTGAGTCCCTGACCTGAAAGAACCATGCAGCAGGGTATGATTTACACTAAAGGAAACTGTAAAAAGGACTAATAAAGGCTGCCATTGTTGACCCCCTATAACAATACTGGATCCCTGGCTGTCATACTCACACATTCACACATTCGCATCAATACGTTCTAAATCACTAACTTTTCTTACGGTTTTAGTGGCTCTATAATTGTTCAAAGTCAGTGAATAAGGTATTAAAGCCACACATAAATGGGACAACTACCATTTTCAAGAGAAAGCCAGCAAATGCATTTTCCATAGTTTTCCTGTAACAATAAAGTACCCCTAAACAATTTAAATACGTACGTGCTCATTAGATATGAACACTCTGTTTGACACACTGCTAAGCTTGGAGTCCATTGACTGATTAAAATACCCCAGGGGTGGAAAGAGCTCCCTACAACTGCTAATCTACATATATATTTATTTACAAACCAACTAAATGAAGTCATAGATTATTGTTACATAGTCATGCTGTATAACAAAAAATATGCCAGGTTTTTTTTGTTTGTTTTTTTTTTACTATTAGTATCATGAATTAGGGATTGTTCATATCACATCAGTTGAGCTCAACATCCAGACACATTAAAAACAGCTGTTGCAATAAAGTTTTAAAAAGTAAACAGTGCCTTGCGTTTTAACACCAGGCATCGCCGCCATACAGCAGACACAACACAGCAAACTCTCCTAGATTGTAAGCTCTGAGGAGCAGGGCCCTCCTATCCCTCTTGTATTGAACTGTATTGTTGCTGTATTGTCGCCCTTTACATTGTAAAGTGATGAGCAAACTGTTGGCGCCATATAAATCCTGTATAATAATATAATAACTAAAAAAACAAACAGCCTGTTTAGTGTGCAAGCAGGTGAGAATGCGCCCTGTTTTTGGATTTTACAATCACTTCAAGTCAGGGCACATGAAATAAGCTCAATAAATTTCGGAAGGCGTTGGAGATCACTTAAAATGGCATAATGAAAAAAAAAACAAAAGAGTATGTTAACAGACCAATGGTATATGAAAACAGACCTGGTTGGTCACGTGCTGGCATGCGACCACTGTGATCAATTGGAATCGCTCTCACCCATGCTAGAAGCTCTAAGGAAAACAAGGGAAGAGGGGAGCTTTTAAATTCTGGGACTTCAGCTATGGCTGTGTGAACAGTGACAGCTAATCACCCACAGAGGTAAGTGCAGTGGGAAGTGGGTGATGGGGGGTTGAGTGTAGGGTGTTAGTTCACCTTTTCACTATTTGTGAATGTACATCATATTTTTAAGGAAGTGCTGTCTTTTCTAATAGACAAATATTTTAGATTTTATCCAGTTTTAGATTAAGAGATAAATGCAATCATGAGCTTACCATGTATCTCAGTGACTATATTTCTTCATTTTTAAGATGTTGTAATAAACTGCACGACTTTCTAATATTTTAGGTCTGTGTCCTGTCTAAAAAGATGGCTGTAAACTATTAAACCTGATTTCAGATTTGAGGAGATTCAGTGGTCAAATCTGCTAATACCTTTGGTTATAAACTCATCCCATACCCAACTAAAACATTTAACTCAAGAAGCAAATTTTCTCTTTCACGTTTGAAAACATTTAACTCAAGAAGCAAATTTTCTCTTTCACGTTTTATTAGACCTGTCCTCACACTAGAAAAAAAAGGAAGAAAACCCTCCTCAAACCTAACTAGTCACTACTGAACACCTTAAGAATTGCCTATATTGTCTATTGCCCTCCTAATATTGACATGGGCAGAGTCTTCTTATACTTCTGTGACTTAAAAATAGAAGTTAAAAAAAATCTAAAAACTATATGATACACATGGATGCCTGAATGCATGTTACAGGAAGAAACCCGGCCATTTATCTATAGAGGATGAAAACACAATCAACTGCATTCTAGAACATGACACAAGTTTATAGGTTTACCCCCCCTCAAGCCTGAACACTACATACATATTCAAATATCATAGTCTGTACACAAATTACCTAGCCTTCATCAATATACTGCTGCAGCCGACAGCAACACAGAAAAATAAAAAATAGCTATCCTCAACTTTATTTTGTAAAGCAAGACTTTTAATCACCCCCAAAAGCAAAAATCCTACACTAATTCCTTTCCAAAGGGCCAGTATAAGCTGCTTTGTGGGTCAGCCCAGCCCCCACCCAGCAAATATGTCTGCTGACAGCTCAGACCCAACAAAAGCCAACTGCAGAACACCGTCTGCTTTCACAATAAGAGTCCTCACTACCTTCCTCCCACTGAACGAAGCGTTAGCAGACCTTCTGTACTTGCTGGCTACAGCTCAAGGCTCACAACGGCTTTCATGGTCAAAAGACAGCTCAGAGGTGGCCTGCCGTTCTAGATCTTCAAGTGGAGGGAAGCAGGGACACAAAATACAAGCTGCAAGCATGGAGCCTTTCCTTTAGTGCTGCCTCGTGTTCTGACACAATGTGTAGAGGAAGTCACATTAAGACAATGCTAGACAGAGTAGGCTGCTCACATAATTCAGCGACTTGCTGACACAATTTAACCCAAAGTATCCTACAACTAAACCAAGAAGCCAAAATGAATACAAAGAGTAAAATCTAAAGTCCACAAGGTTCACTTCCACAGACAACAAAACTTGCAGACAATATTGAACAGGAAACTAAATGGGCTCTTTAAAGACTTCAGGGAAAGA